>NW_020229249.1:50000-147823 GCF_003227725.1 Camponotus floridanus
AATAACATAAAATTTTTTACAATTTAATACTGACACATGATTAACTTTTTTATACTTTTTAAAAAAGTAATTTTTGAGAATATGTTAAATATTCAAATAAAGAAGCAAAGAGTCTGCCATCAGCTCCGTCATTTCATTAAAATATGACGATCTTCTCTACTTAATATACTTTCTGCAAACTTCGTAAAATTAAAATATTAAGGCCGCAGCACACTTTTGCATAAGCGCATAACCATAAGCATAAGAAAATTGATTGGTTCATTTTCTTATGCATTGCGACGTTTATTCAATTGAAATTCAAAATGAATCGCGACACTCCCCGAGATGTTGGATGGGAGCGTGCGCGGGGGAGCGAAAACGCCGTCAAAAACAATAACGAAATGATTATACCCGCGTTCGGAGGAACAGGGATGGAGGACGTTCTCGCGCGAGCCGCGGCGGAGCGGAGACCGTATCGATATATCGAAAAGCCGAAAGACGTTGAAAGAAAACGATAGCCTGCTTCGCCACGGGCCGACTAACTCGCCTAACGGTAGAGGGGAGGGGTTATTAGAGAAAGTTAATTGATTATGCGAGTCTTCGCGGAATTAACGGACGACAGTCAACACGACAATCGACAACCAAGCGAGACGAACACTTAAATAAATTACGCGATTTGAACAAAAAAAGATAACAAGTTTATTACTAGAAAAATAACGTAACACTACGAGTGAATAATTAACAAATCAATAATAAGAATTGGATCGGTTTTGAACAATGACTCAGCAAACAATAATAAGCGATAATTGAACTGAGATTAACAATTCCTTACAAAGATATTAGTTCGCTATTAACTTTCCGAAAGAAAACGAGAACGAATCATACAAATAACAAAAAAAAAACGACGCTTCACGACAAATTCATACGAAATACGGGAGCGAAAAATACAATGTAATTAATCCTGGCACGAAAGTCGCGACGGTATTCTGAACAAGTATCTGCTCGCATTCAACAACGAAAACGAGAGCATTAAGACAATTCGATTATTCATCCGAGTCCGTTTTTATGGCCGGAATTTGCGGGACAGAGCGAGGCTTCACGGAATATCAAAGATTTTCGGCACGAAAATATTCGCGGATATTATTCAAACGATAGCGTAATTTCGGTAGCCAGAACTACAACTTATCGCAACGGAATTTTCCCCGCAATTTCCTATTCCGCGAAACAAATCGATAGCTTACTAATTCGACAACCTAAGCAACCGTGAATACAGAATACTTTTGCGAAGTCGGATCACGTATGCGATAGGCGAACGATATTCTCAAATTTCGATAGCCGACGGCAGACGGAGAATTTTCTCCGCCGATATCTCGCCTCTTTCTTCCGCCCGATTCGCTCAATTTTACTCTCAAGACTCGGGCGATTATCTCGCACCACGATAAATTCGGCAGACGCTATATATTATTTATTACGCGCTATTCGACGACGTGATGAGCGCGATAATGACGACAATATTCTGTTACCCTTTGTTACGCTCTTTCCGGCGGCGCAATAAGCGCGACGATGACGCAATTACTTTCACGCTCACTCTACAAAGAAATATCCAAAAACGCTTGCACGCACTCTTACAATTAACGACGACATACACGCAATCAGACATCCACAAATCGCCCGGAGATGCGTCCCGGGATATTCTACGCGGCGACAACAGCGGTACGACAACCCGTGCGGTATTCGCTTTCACGATCCTTCGCGCACGCGGTCGATATTCGCCGGTCGATAGCTTCGCGTACAGAACACCCGAAACCCGGAGAGAGACGAACGTTGCCTTATCGATTTAACGCCGACGATACGATGGTCCTCCCTCGGTCGCTTGCCCCCGGTCGCCCGATAAATTCACGAAATATCACCGTCTCGGCAAACGGCTCGAGCGGTCGCGAAACACGAAAAAGATGGCGACGGCGGCAGAACGGCCGGCACGCGGACGAAATCGCGTACGTGGCTTAGACAATGGATGGGCAACCTCACCGACAACGCTTCTTCCCGTGGGGATGGTCCTCAGCCTCGTCCTTTGCTCGGTCTCTCAATATCAGCGACACACAAAACGGGTCTCACGCGACAATCAAAACGATAGGACTCTATCAAGCAAGCGTCCGCACCAGAATGATCCTGGGATCTCGCGGCCCGGGGTCGATAGCGGCGTCAATGACCGCTTAGTGGGGTGCGCAGCCCCGCGGCCAATCAGGATACGGCACGCGAGAGGTCCTAGCGCCTCGCGAGATCCGCGGCGCTTTTAGCGCTTCGCGCGTAATTAATTCAATTTGAATTATAGATTTGTTGCTGCGGGCCCTGTTACAAGGGCCCGTTGGAGGCTCCGCTGTCGTTTGTCCTCCTCGGAGGGTAGCGTCGATCGGACTTCCGTCCTCCTTCCTGGGACGTGGGTAAATTCCCGTGGTATCGTCCTTTCATCCGCTATTATCTCTTCCGTTCGCTGTCGTTAAGCGTCTTGCTGCAATCTTCCTTGATGTGCTTCCGGTCCTCCGGATCTTCTCCGGCGAGGTGCCCGTTGTCGTTTATTACAAACAAAGAAACATATCGATATAATTAATAAAAATTCTTACAAAATACGATATCGCTCGTCTCTCCGGGGATTTTTAGATAACGCTCTCTCGAGGTTGATTCTGGCGCGGCCGCTCGGCCTGCGCCCCGTAAAATCTCGGGGCGGATGGACGCTCTAAAGGACGGCAACGTCACAGCATATACTTGGGGACCAATCAATTTCCTTATGCTTATGGTTATGCGCTTATGCAAAAGTGTGTGCTTCGGCCTTTAACAAAGCCAGGTGAAGTTCACTTTAATAAAATTTTAATTTTAGGTTTAGTTACAAACCTTCGACATTTTCAATGAAGAAAAATCGTCTCTAAATAACCTTAGAAATCTATTATTAATGTTACTAGTTGTGATAGTGCAGAAAACTGCATATAGGATGAGTTTTATTTCGTGTACCCATTTTTTATGGTATATTACTGCCTAGGTAGCAAGCACACGTTATTTTGACGTCCCAAATTAGTCATTTTTGGTCATATGTTGTCAAAATGACTGATTATTGTTACATGACTTTATATTGACGGCTTGCTATAACATTATTTTGACGTCATTTTTCAGTCATGAAGTGACGATTATTTTATTATGAATTTCATTAGTTAGTACATCGATCCCATAAAAAAAATCTTTTAAAATTTTTTATATGACATGACTTATTTCACGATCAGACTTTTTATATATTTATATATATATGTGGCGTTCTGCCATACGCCACACAGGCGTAACGGAGTATAGCGCCGAGCGCCTGAGCGCACGGCAACCTAGGCGCGCAAACTAGTGCGCGGCAGCGCGAGCATACTGGCGCCGACCTTCGCGCAAGTGAGATCCGGCAGGGCCCGTATATAAGGCCGACCGCGGAAAGCCGAAATCGAGTCTCAGCCAGGGATGCAAGATTATCTCCGCAAGCAACATGCCACGCGTAGTGGAGAGAGTAACGGAGATGTGTGCGTAAGCATACGTGTGAGCTCGGCGCTTCGGCGAGCTTCGGCTAAAAGAAGAGGACAGAATACAGTTTTCTGTCTCCTTCTTACCAAGCAAGCAACGAAAACGACGGGCGACGCGCGACGCGGAATGCTGCTGAGCGAGCCTCGCTCTTCGATATTTCAATGTTTCTCTTTCACAGCTTTTCTTTATGTTTTTTATTTTTGTTACAAATATATATAAATATGTATATACATAAACGTATAATATATTTATAATATATATATATATATATATATATATATATATATATATATATTATAAATATGTTATACGTTTATGTATATACATATTTATATATATTTATAACAAAAAAAAATTATATATATATATATGTTACATATATATACACATACGTTTTATAATATATTAAATATAATTAATTTTTTTATACATTTAAAATATGAAATTAAGAAAAATAGTGCGATTTTCCACACCACCCATGAGGTATCACCAATGGCGCGTTAGGTTTTTTATGTGGACCTTCGCCTGGAGCCCTATTATACCACATTACATTATTTCATTATATTTTACAAAAAAGGAAGGAAGAAAGTAGAAAGAAGGGAAAGTAAAATATTCTGGATTATTATATTGTTTTTTATTTTGTTTTATTAATAATTTTTTTAATTATATTTTTTTTAATAATAATAATTATTTATAATTATTGGCCTTCCTCGGCCTCGGCCGCCTCCTCGTCCTCGGCCGCCTCCTCGTCCTCGGCCAGCTTCTTGGTCTCCCCTATGTTGGGTGCTGGCGACGCCCCATCCGTCCCTAGTGCCCCTATTTCGCCAGGCATACCATCGTCTACGGGACTGTCCGCCTCCTCTTTTTCTTATGTTATCTGAAAATTAAAACATAAATAATAAATAAATTATAAAAATGCATATATATATATATATATAAATAATTGGATAAATAAAATTTAATATAAAAAAATAATTTAAAAAAATAATTTACCATTTTGCGCCTGTTGTTCCTTCTCTTCTTGCTGCTGCTGCTGTTGCTGTTGTTGCTGTTGTTGTTGTTGTTGCTGTTGCTGCTGCTGCTGCTGCTGCTGCTGTATATAAAATTGCAACTGCTGCTGAAACAATTGTTGTTGATGCAACATTTGTTGCATCAACTGCCGCATATCTGACTCTTGGAGAGCGAGCGCGCCCATTTCTGCATTGATTTCCTCTAAAATTTAGAAAAATTAAAAAGATGAGTTTCTTAGTATTTTTTTATACAGTAAAACATTTTGTGTTAAATTTAACATATTTCACATGTTCCAATTTATTCACTCTAATTTTAATGTTAATTTAACAGAAGGTAAATATGTAAATAAATAACAAGTAATATGTAAAAAATTAACACAATAATGTAACATTTGAACGTTATTGTGTTGTTTTTAACTCTTAGAAACGGTGAATTAACTCAATGTAGAAAAGTCAAAATAACACAACGACAATATGTTACATTAACATAAAAGTATGTTAAAAATTTAACACAAAAATTTCTACACAAGAAACATCTACAGAAATATAAATGTTTTTTACCGTGTACAAATATATAATGATTTACTTACGAGCCATTATGTTGACGTTCAGTTCAAATTCGTTTATCGCCGTTCTTTCGTATACTGAGAATGAGGCACACTCGGCATTTGTTTATATACGTGCCTTGTGAAACCTTGGTGTTCAAGAGACTATCACGATCCCAAATTGTGAGTTATTATTTAAAATTTTTATATATCTTTATCCTTTTGACTTTATCTTCTTTTATTCACTCTTCTTTAATTCTTTGTTTCTGCTTATTTTTTATTTCATAATGTGCGATGAATTAAAAAAATCTAAGCGAAGCTTTTCAGAGTATTGGCTCAATGATGAGCGTATTAATTGTTGGATACGTAAAGTACCTTTTAATGAAAGCTTATATCATTGCACAATATGCAATAAAAATATTTCGTGCAATACGCATGTTTTGAGACATGCAAATTCTGCGACTCATAAAAATAATATTAAAGAAAATAATTCATCTCTATGCACTGATGAAAATAATAATAAAAATGTAGATAAAAAAATATCTGAAAAATACAAGTTTCAACAACAGTGGCTAGAGATAGAATTATTTAAGCCATGGTTGCAAAAAATATCACACGATAGAAATTCATTTTTTTGTTTATTTTGCGATAAATCTATGAAAGCGGATTTATCCAAAATATATCGTCACGCAGAATCAAAAGCACATTTAGAAATATGTAAAATTAAAACAGAAACAAAGAATATAACAAACGAAAACGTAGCAGATGATTCACTTTCGTTTAAAGAACGAAAGAAAATAGCAGAAATTAGATATGCTGCATTAATTGCTGATAAAAATATTTCGCATCAAACGGCAAAAGAAATCCTCAGTTTTTTCCAACATATAGGAGAAGATCTTAATGTGTTAAAAAGCATGAGCATGAGCTGAACAAAATGTAAAAACATTATTACAAATGTTTTGTGCCCGGTCGAAACAGATCGTGTCGTCAACAAACTTCAAAATACAAAATTTACAATTTTTATTGACGAAACATCTGATATAACAAATAATAAATGGATGACTTTTCTTGTTCGATACGTTGATCCAGAGACATTAGATATTCGCTCACAATTAATCAAATTAATCGATATTGATGCCAAAGATTCAAGCGCAGAAAAGTTGTTTGAGGCATTTAAATGTGAAATGTGGAAATTACAGATACCGTTTTTAAATATCGTAGCCTTATCATGCGATAATGCATCTGTTATGACAGGAAAACATTTATCGTTTCAAAAAAAATTGGAAAAAATGTGTCCACATTTATTAACATTTTCATGCCCATGCCATTCTTCTGCATTAGCAGCGCATGCGGCCTGTTCTAAAATGCCTTCATATTGCGAGGAATTTCTAAAAAAAATTGCTACTTATCTCAATAGCAGTCCAAAACGTACAGCTATTTTTCGTGAATTTTGTGAATGTTTTCAAGAAACAAATCGCAAAATATTGAAATTATGTGATACGCGCTGGCTTTCGCACTATTTATGCATCGAAAGGCTTCTTGAATCTTGGAATACAATTAAATACTTTCTTACTGAAATGGTTGTAAGTGAAAAAACAACTTCTGGAGAATATCTATTGTCTATGATGGACAACGTAGAGATGAAAGCTTATTTCCTGTTTTTAAAATACGTTTTAAATTACTTTAATGCATTTAATGCATTCTTTCAAACATTAGAAACAAGGATTCATTTATTACATCCAAAATCTAGAAACTTTCTTTTCCAAATCTGTCGAAATTTTTTAAAAGAAGAATATTTAAAACCATTTTCTACAAATATTATATTCTCACTAAAAGAAAATCAAAAAGTTATAAATGAAATTATTTTGGGATCAGAATGTGAAGAATATCTAAACGAATTAACACTTAAAGGTCACATAAACATAGTTAAAATTGTTCGAGAGAACTGTTTAACATTTTATGTGACTGCTGCGGAAGAAATTCGTAAAAGATTACCCATAAACAACATGTTTTTATCAAAGTTACAAGTTTTTCGACTATACATAACTTTATTTGATAATAATAGAGAAACCTCATTCAATGATGTTTCTTTTATAGCTAAAACTATTGGCGGTTTTGATGAAAATGGTTTAAAAGAAGAATGGATTGCTTTACCATTAGATTTTACAATGGAAGAAAAACAAAACTTTTCTAAATTAAATTTCGACAGTATGTGGAAAAAAATTTTACAAAATCGACACAATAATTTTATTAAGTATCCTAATTTAACAAATGTTATAAGTACTATAAGATCTTTTCCAAATTCAAATGCCGATCCGGAAAGAATGTTTTCTTTTTTAAATAATTTAAAAACGAAAAACCGTAACAAGTTTTCGTCAACTACTATTAATGCTATTTGTGTATTTAAATCGGCATTAAAAACGAGGGGCGAAACAGCTATAAAAATGAAAATTGACAAAAAGCATTTATCTCTTATGTCAGCGGATAAATTATATGCTACCGCTACTAAGAAAAATAAAAATTATTTAAGATTACATGCTGCAGACCCTGACGTAGCTGGCCCCTCCTCTAATTAATAATAAATTTATTTATTATTTATTACTATTTATTATTATTTATTATTTATTATTATTTATTATTATTTATTATTTATTTATTTATTATTATTATTTATTCAGACATTACGCTTGTACAAAACATCTTGTTTATCTAACGGGCACCATATTTGCAGAAAGCAAGAATATGAAAAACATCTTTTGTGTGTGTGTGTGTGTGTGTATGTGTGTGTGTATGTGTGTGTGTGTGTGTGTGTGAGAGAGTGTGTCTGTCTGTCTGTTTAACAGACACCATACTTGTAAAAAGTAAGAGTATAAAAAATATCTTGTCTGTATAACAGACATCATACTTGCAGAAAGCAAGAATATGAAAAACATCTTGTGTGTGTGTGTGTGTGTGTGTGTGTGTGTGTGTGTGTGTGTGTGTGTGTGTGAGTGTGTCTGTCTGTCCGTTTAACAGACACCATACTTGTAAAAAGTAAGAGTATAAAAAATATCTTGTCTGTATAACAGACATATTTGCAGAAAGCAAGAATATGAAAAACATCTTGTGTATGTGTGTGTGTGTGTGTGTGTGTGTGTGTGTGTGTGTGAGTGTGTCTGTCTGTCTGTTTAACAGACACCATACTTGTAAAAAGTAAGAGTATAAAAAATATCTTGTCTGTATAACAGACATACTTGCAGAAAGCAAGAATATGAAAAACATCTTGTGTATGTGTGTGTGTGTGTGTGTGTGTGTGTGAGAGTGTGTCTGTCTGTCTGTTTAACAGACATCATACTTGTAAAATATAATGAAATAATGGAATGTGGTATAATAGGGCTCCAGGCGAAGGTCCACATAAAAAACCTAACGCGCCATTGGTGATACCTCATGGGTGGTGTGGAAAATCGCACTATTTTTCTTAATTTCATATTTTAAATGTATAAAAAAATTAATTATATTTAATATATTATAAAACGTGTGTGTATATATATGTATATATATATATATATATATATATATATATATATATATTATAAATATATTATACGTTTATGTATATACATATTTATATATATTTGTAACAAAAATAAAAAACATAAAGAAAAGCTGTGAAAGAGAAACATTGAAATATCGAAGAGCGAGGCTCGCTCAGCAGCGTTCCGCGTCGCGCGTCGCCCGTCGTTTTCGTTGCTTGCTTGGTAAGAAGGAGACAGAAAACTGTATTCTGTCCTCTTCTTTTAGCCGAAGCTCGCCGAAGCGCCGAGCTCACACGTATGCTTACGCACACATCTCCGTTACCCTCTCCACTACGCGTGGCATGTTGCTTGCGGAGATAATCTTGCATCCCTGGTCTCAGCTCGCAAGACGAACGGATAAACCGCTCACAAGACGAACAAGCTCGAGTGCTCTTTTGGAGTTTTGGAACTCCCCGTAACCGGCAGGTCTCGCCATACTTCGCTAGCGGAGTCGCATACCTCGGCCGACGTCGACGCCCCGATTACCAGCGCCCATACGACAGCCGATCAGCGGAGGAGCCGAACCGGAGAGACGAGTTTCCTTCGAGCTCCTGCCTTGGAAGCTGCAGCCGATCGACCTGGAGCCACCCAGATTCATCAGGCCACCTCGACAACTTCTGGAAGTCTGGGACGTGCGCATCAGGAGGTACACATCGCCAACTGGACACTGGGCAGTACCAGGAGCCCTCTCGCCTCTACCGCCTTCACCACCTGGCGACGCAGACTGCAGTGACGAGCAGAGTGCACCGAAGCACCCAGGTGACGCCTCTACCTCCGGCGACCACCGAACAAGGCACGCAGTCGGACTCGGACTGGGAGACGTCAACGCAAACCGCAGCCACGCAGACCGAGCCAGCTGCAGTGGACGAAAACAACAATCATCCTAGGAGTAAGGTGGACGCCAATAACAACCGTCCGAAACTCAAGCTCCGCTATACGAAGACCCTGCCAAGCCTATCTTACAGGGAGCGCCTGTAATTTAAAACGGTCCTTTTCAGGGCCTATGTAAATATACGTAGTTAAACTTTGATAAGTGTAGTCACTCCGAGGCGCACCTAACACTCTCCTGCGGCACCACCTCTCCTGCCAAAAAATTCAAGAACGCGAAATTAAGGCGGACACACAACGAACGAACCGCCATATATATATATATATATATATATTTATATATATTTATATTTATATATTTATATATTTATATTTATATTTATTATATATTATATTTTTATATTTATTATATTATATTTATGAAATAGAGAGATGAATTGAAAAGTTTAATATTACTGGCAATAACGAAAGAAATATTACTCAGATATTACTGAAACAGTCAAAATTATTAACTGATTCTTTCTATAAAATATCACTGATTTACAGCGCTGTACTTATAATTACTGTAATCAGTGATTATTTACTGTTTTTCAGTGATAATACACTGATTCACTTTTAGAGAGTGCTTTATTCGACAACATTATTAAATATATTATTATGCTAAGAGAAAGACGTCAAAATGCGGTACATGTCATGATGTCAGGAATCTGTGACATTAGATCGTCACTTTTACGTCATAAAAACGTCAATTTGTGACGTCAAGAATAGTCAGTGAATGACCAATTTGAAACGTTAAAATGACGTGTGCTTGCTACCTGAGTGATTGCAATTGCAATAAATTAATCGATACATAGGTAGCAATTATTTGGTTAAGTATTACATTCGATATGCATGGTCGATTCAAATAATTGATCTATAGGTATTACTTTCTGATTCACACATGAGGCGCATAAAGTGACAGAAAATGTATAATATGCGTGACATGAACTATACATTTTTTGTCACTTCATGCGTATCATGCGTGAATCGGAAAGTATACTGTTACGTCCCGGTTACAAAGTAATAGAAAACTACAATACCGAGATGGTTAACATAATTATTGTATTCAAATGCCTCCCGTGTTTTTCAGTCACCCTGCATTCACCGGGTTTACTGGGGATGAGGGAGATTGTGATCTATTGTCAAATTTAAATTGTATTCTAAATGAGAGTAAATAGGATGAAAAGATAAAATAAGATAATATAATATAACTAGATGATTAAATTATTTAAGAGAACGCAATTGATCGTGAAGTAATGCTACTAGAATGAGTAAAATTAAAATAACCAAGATCAATACACAGATTACTAATTCTTTCATTATACGTATTAATAATTAATAATAATTAAGCAATAATAATTGATCTTAAATAATTGGATAATCAACGTAATAACTATAAATCAAAATAATAATTATAACTATGGTAATAATGAATTGTACAGAATAATTATACCAAGTAAGATAATAATGACAAAGACGTATTAATAATTAATAATTCGGTAGAAATTAAATTGATAACATTAATTTCTATTTTAATATAATTAAAGAAAGGGATAAAATAAAAATAAATTTTAACTCACCAAAATTTTAACTACTCCTTTCTTACTGAGAGAAAATTTGAGATTCTTCCTTCCTTCTAAATCTGTCGGAAGTATGACAGATTTAGAAGGAAGTAGACACCATCGGAAGTAGCGCTCGGAATTCAAAGATCCAGTAGCGTGAAATTTCCAAGGGATGACAGATTTTAAAACTCGGCGGTAGAGAGTGGTTCTCAATAAAATCTCGTAGAACTTTCCAATTAACTCTACGTATATTGTATAAAATATGAGTGTATAGGTAGATACAATCAAGTCAGAGAATAATGCAGTGAACAATCAGCGAAAATCAGAGTTCGTCCTAACTGTAGGCCGGAGAAAAATCTACTGGTCCTCCGTGACCATGGCCGGTAGGCGCTGGTCCTCCTTGGTACGAGTCAGTGGGGACTTAGATAAGGCGAATTTCATCATCTCCTTTGTCCATTCGAATATCGATCTGCTATTCTTGGTATGCAGATGTTATGTTTAGCTGATTAGCAAGAGCGAGTCGCCGTGTGAAAATTACATGGATGAACCTTACAATTTATTACAGATTTACTTTTTTCTTCCAACGCTGGCTATGTACAATTTTGAATGTTTTTGTTCTTATTACCTAGACCTGATATTACTTAAGTGGAATAATTAACCAAAAATTTACAAATGATGTCATAATGAGAAATGGATTATCAGTAATGGTCGTTATCTGTGATTATGATTTACATTCCATGATAGATAAACGCCAACTGAATCCCGAAGGCGTTTTAAAATCGCTCCTTTGTACAATGCATTATTCGCAGACGAATTTATAATTCTTTTATATCTTCATAATTTTAATACTATAACTCTAATGAATTTGGTTAAAATAGTTATTAAAAGTAACTAAGTAATTAGAATATGAATAAGATTAATTAAAGATAAATGCAATTATAACGTTAATACTAATAAAAATAATATCTCCTTCAATCTTGCTCTTTCGTGATTAGATAGAATTGAACAAATTCCAACAGGGTAAAGAAGGAATCTGTTTGTATGGTAAAAAGAGAAAATTTATTGGTCGGGACGTCACAATACTATGTACCGATCAATTCATTCCAATTACAGTCGGTAATTTCTCGCATGATAAAAAAATTATACATCTCTCATCGTCACGAAAACACAGCGCCTCTTTCGTCAAACGTGCGAACCGTACAAGAAAAATATGTAAAAAATGTAGTATAACTAGCCACGATCAAGACGGTGACGTTTATTAAAAAGTTTCACATTAAAACTTTGCATCATTATATTTCTGCTTATAGAGCAACAATAGAGCAAAAATAAAGACACTTTCCTTATATAAATCGAACCCAAGCAATTGATTAACTGTAATAAGAATTTGATCGATTCAGCGGTTATTGAGAACCGATAATATGCATTACTTGCAACTTAGCCATTCGCGTAAAGATACACGGTGTGTCTTGCGCCTGAGTGATGATGACTCGACTTCAAGACACTACCGTGTCTCTTGATGTTCTATCGCATTACTTTTTCGCAAGTCTCGTACCGTGGAGCGTGCTTACAAAATCTGAACGATGTCAAGTCTCATGGTTGATTAGAAATCATCACGGATTACAATGGGAAGACGGAAACGTTCCGTATGGTTTGGCTAAGCGTGCGATTACAACAGCTGTCGTTGGTACGATACACGAAGAAGAAGAGGAAGAAGAATCGTCTGTCGTGTATGTTAAAGGACTTGAAAGCGAAAATGGCTGGCCGATATACTAGACGATGCGGGGAACGGCTATATTATTGAAACCTTAGATGCGGATTACGAAGATATCGATGATCTAAGTAAATTAGATGATACGAATAGTATGCGATGTGGAAAACATGTTAAGAATTGCGCATTACAAAATGTATTTAAAATATTTAACTGGTGGTCGCGACGCCAGAAAGAATTGCGAGAAAAATAAAATATGTAAACATTAATATGCGTTATCTCTTATTTCCCCACCCTAATCCTTTTCTTGCGTTTCTAAGAATTCTTTTGTTCGAGCGCCGCCTCCCCCTTCTTCTAAATTCCAATGCGTTAGAAGCATTGATCCCCCACTACTACATTATACTTTTGGTAGATGAGCGTCGGGTATAACCGATTAATTCCTGTACGACCAGTGTCGTGTTAATCGCTCGTGGATTCACTTTTCATAACCTCCCAGAGAAATGTACTACGTTGAAAGAAGCAGCAGTGGCATCGGAAGATGTGAATAATTACGAGTCGTGATAAAACTCCATCGTTTGAGAACAAATACGACGAGTAAGTTTCGTTTAACATTTTTTCTATTTTTCTATTTTTACAAATTGTATTATTAGTATTACTTTATTTTAATTTTTCCCGTAGCATTTCATCGGAGCATCGTGCGGTTTGTATATTAGGCAGACGATACGCATTGACAGCTACGGAATTCAAATTCCTCGAAATTGGTATCAACGTGGGTCCGCCGAATTACGTGGAGATTGTCATAGGAGATCATCGGGGAAAGGAACTGATATTATCTTTCGATACGTGGAAGGGACTCTGCGAGCAACGTCGCAATATTTTAAATCTCTTTCGGAACGACTCTCACGACATCTACAATTTTATAAGCGTTGGACCGCTAACAGTGCGAGTTCGTACAATTAACAACGCTAAACTCATAAGTCTCGAATCTTCAAACGTATGCATGATGATGGTCGAATCGACGTTACATCGTATGTTCGATCTCGATCAATGCATAGATGTAACTTTTGATCGATTAGATAAAATTATCCAAACAGTCCATATCAAATTTACGCAATTCTCCAATATCGCGTCCACTGTAACGGATCCTAAAGAAGTATTAAATGTAATATGCGCGAGTGACGCTTTCAACAAGCATCAACTCGTCGATTGCGAGCTGACGGCTTTAGCTTTTAGTTCATATAATATATAAGACAAGAAAATATATAAAATCATGAATAAAGAGTTTTAAGTTTACTATATCATGGTGTACTTTCTTTGCGTTTGCCCATCTCGGCTCTCATGCTCCTTGCGAGAGAGTTATCATGAGAGAGCAAACACTAGGAAAGAAAGAGACATAAGGATACGTCGAACGAAAAAATTTAGAATTACTTATATCGGGGGTGAGGGGTGTACCGCGAAAGCGCAAAGCGACCGAACATCGGCGCTGATATTCGAGCGGCGGAAGCAAGGGTACAAAGCAGCCGAACGGCGCTGATACGTTAAAAATTCTTCCGAGAAAAAATCGCAGAAGACGATTCTGGAAGGTCATGTTTATATTGTTTGTTTATATTGTTTATAAATTCGCATGCTGCGTAATTCAATGAGAGAGAGAAAAGGATACGTCGAACGGAAAAAAAATCTAGAATTACTTATATCGGGAGCGGAGGTGAGGGTGGGTACCTTATTGGAGGTGAGGGGGGTGGGGTGGGAGGTGGGGATGTACCGCGAGAGCCATTTTGTTTTGCAAAAACATGTTCCAACACATTAAGATATGTAATACAATATTGCTTAAGGAATACCGCTGTTTATATTGTTTATAAATATTTTATCAACCGGGCATGTAATATAATATTGCGATAAAACATCTAACACGCGCCGTCTCCGAAATCCCCTCCTTCCCGCGTGACGTCATTCCCCCGCGCCACCGTAATCCCTGCGCGCCTCACCCCCCCTGAGAGGACCTGAGTTAGAACCCGCCTATATATCCTACTGATGCAGATATAATTAGAAATGCTCACAATTCAACTACAAAAACTTTATTAAATAACAATATTATTTTCTCTATACCTAGCACATCAAATAGTATACACAATATAATTGATAAAAGTAAAGATGCAAATCGTAATGAAAAAGTTCGAGCTTTAAAAAAAGGATTTGTAAATATTAATACATTTTATACTATTCAATTACAAAATATCATAGAGTATTACATAGGAAAAATGAATATATGTTGTGTACATTGTGGTGCAAAACATTTTGAAAACAATTCTGAAAACAATTCTGAAAATGTAGCTAATAAGGGTAATTCATTTAACGATTGTTGCAGTCATGGTTCTGTTATGTTAGACTCTTTACCACAACCTCCGTAAGAACTTTATGAATTATTTATTAGAAATCATTCAAAATTAAATCATTTTTATAATCGTATTCGTGGTTACAATAACACATTTTCATTCGCGTCGTTTAATGCAAACATATCAAATTTTAGTGCGCAAAGACGTGGACCTTATTGTTTTAAAATTCAAGGACAAATTTATTATCAAATTAATACTGTATTGTATCCTTCACCTAATGAAATGCCAAGTTATGGTCAACTTTTTATTGTGGATAATAATGAAGCGACAGAGTGTCAGTTACATCGAAATTCTAATCTTGATAAAGAAATTTTAAATTCAATAGATAATACAATGCGTACGAATAATATTTTTGCAGAATCATATCGAATGATGCATGAATTCAAATGCAACAACAAATAACTGAAAATAATAATATATGTGAGTTACAATTGGGATCTTTTGACAAAGAAAGGCATTGATCGTGGCCGATACATACAATGTGCAAAGAGTAAATGAAGTTGCAGCTATTTTTTCTACTACGGCAGATGGTGAAATTCCGGAAACTTATGTAACAATATATAACAAAAATAATAAAACATTACAACAAGTCAATACAATGAATCCAAATGTAGAACCATGGATTTATCCATTATTCTATCCATATGGTAATCAAGGATGGCATGATAATTTACAACGTAAGAATTGTAATAAACGAGTAAGTAGAGCTGCATATGTAAAATATCGCATAGCTATATGTGATAATTTTAATATTTTCATTATAGGAATACGATTATTTCAACAATGGCTTGTTGATAGTTATATAAAAATTGAAAAAGATCGAATTAATTATTGTAAACAGAATCAAAAACAATTACGAGCTGATAATTTTCAAGGATTAATTGATTATTTAGCAAACACCGCCAATAATAATAATGCTCATATTGGAAAAATGATTATATTTCCATCGACATTTGTAGGCTCATCGCGTAATATGTTGCAACATTATCAAGATGCGATGGCTATTGTTCGGAAATATGGAAAACCAAATGTCTTTGTTACTATGATTTGTAATCCAAATTGGCGCGAAATTAAAGAAAATTTACTTCCAAATCAACAACCTGCAAATAGATCAGATATATGTGCTGTGACGTGACGCTTGTGAGCTCCGTCATCATTGCCCTGTCAAGGGGAAACAGCGTGCGCGGGATCGTTCCTCGCGCCTGAGAGGGAATTTAAATATGAATTTATTCGTAATTTTAAGATTTATTTTAGCTTTAATGTAAGATCCGCGAATAAAGTGCGGCTGCTGTGCGAGTGTGCGTTATCTCCTTTGTACATGAAGATACAGCAAGATACCGGAAGGAGAGGGAGCCGTATAGGAAGATACCGGATATGCCGCAGAAGATACCGAAGATACCGCAAGAAAACAAAAGGTCATGTAATGAGATCCCGTACCGTAGCTATGCTTAATTCTGCAGGAGAGTAAATCTACATTATTTCAGATTAAAAGACGGCAGGACACCCGGACGGCGGGGCGGAAGACAACCTCCCAGGCGGCCGACTGGGGAATAAAGAAGATTCCGAAAAAGACGAGGATACAGCCTGGCCAGCCGGTCCCGTCTCCAAGAATTAGAGATACCGTCGCCCGTGGGTTCTGGGCCCCTGCATAAGGGCAACGCCGTTCAACAGCTATGACTCGGGAGGGGGCGGAGAATCAACCCCCGTTCATCCGAAATTGACGAAATGCGCGGAAGATCGGCGCGGGATCCGAGGACCTCACGGAAGCACTTGAAATTCGTCACTGTGCGGTGAGTCGCGAGCCGACGAGGACGATCCCACGACTAAAGGGCGAACATTGACTGGACGATCGACGTGGAAGCCGCCACCGAAAATTGTAAGCCGCACGGGCAGTCTTTTGATTTTCTGTCCCGGAAACAGCTGGCGTCAATTCCGTATACCGTCGCAGGGCGACGGCCTTCTCACACTATCGTCGAAGAAAGCCTGTGTGCTTATCTCGCGTTAGTTACCGGACGCCAGCTGACACCGGGGGACGCGGATTTGTCCCTCTCGGGGTGTCCGTACCGCCAGTCACGTGTCGTACCGTAAAATTCTGTACCGTCCCGTATCGTCAAATTTTGTATCGTGCCGTTTTAATATCGTTAGAGTACCGTTGCGATCCGTGCCGAGCTTAAGTCCTAGCGTGACGCGGCAATTTTGGGCAGTTTCGTATCGTGTACCGAAAAGCGGGATTTACGCGAAAAATTTCTTCGCGAGCGTGTGTTACCGTAAATGAACAATTTGCTCTGCAAGAATATTTGTTACCGCGAAATCTCCGCTGAATCATCTTCTTGTTATCGATTATTCGAGAATTCTATTGTTCGACTTAGAGTCTTTGTTGCCGAGTACACAAGGTCGCGATAAGACCGTTAAATAAAATAAACAGTTCCACCTAAACATCCTTACCGCTACCGTTTTCCGAAGCCTTGGTTTTTCTGCCAAAAATATACCGTTAAATATTATTGCCGATTACCGTATCGAAAAATCGATTCGAGATATATCGAAATTTTTGGAGAGACGTGTGCCGTGGAAGCGATACTACCAGAATACTCGATTATTGTACTTATCCGTTACTTTTGAAGAGTTGTATCGCAAATTACCGTTAAAAAGTAGATTTAGTTTCGTTCGATTAATATCGAGATTCGCGCGAGGCTCGTGCCTCGACCTGTGTTCCGAAGTCGTACGTGTTGATTGTACGCCGACCGCGAGGCTTATCCTGTAGTAGATTACCGCTAATTACCGTGAATTATTGTAAACAATACCGTTCACTTTTTCATCGAAATCTTGCAGCGGGTCTCACGACTCCGGCCGTGTTCGGAAATTTGACTGAGTATTGGGTCTCGCGTATTAAAGAGTACCCCGCTGTAAATTATCATTTGAGCTTCCGCATCGCGATTTGTGAGATATTATACATCACTTGATTATCGCTTTCATCGTTGTAGTATAGTCACACATTTTGAATAGACCGTTTTCGTTATCACTGACCTTCGCGTCAGCCGTGACAAGTCAAGTCCTTTGTCTTTCAAACTCGGATCTTCGATTGTTTATATTCCGAGATTTATCTGTTCGTTCTTAGTTTATTTTTTTTTGATACCGAAAGTTATACATTATTGTTTAGGATTTGCCCTAAATCGCGCATAAAATTATTACCCCCGGTCATACTAGCGCCATCCGTTTGCGCGCTATCGAACCCGCGTTCACGTACGCCGTTACTGTTTTTCAAAAATCATCCAGGATCCGCGTGATCACGCGAAATAATACACGGTCCTGGCCAATAAACAGGCTTACATATCACGCGATCTGACGTAATGATCAGGGATACGTCGAGGTCCGATCATACGATCCGTGATCAAATCTTTATCTATCGGGAGAAAGGCTTTCTCCCCGAGAGTCTTCCGTTTTCCATCATAGTGATCGGAGCGTCATACGGAGAGTAAAAATAGTGCAAATTCGAGAGTTCGCGATAATCTTAACGAGCAAAGTTAAGATTCGTTTCATTAGTCTCACGCGTGCGAAATCCTTAAACCGCGAGCCTCAATCATTGTAACAGTTTCGCGAAGTAACATTGTGCGCGCCAGTAATCGTGTCCGCAGTGCACGTGAACAGTTCAAACGCGAGTGCCGGGATCTTTCGGAGCGCCTCCACTCTCAGCCAGAGGCGGAGCCTTCGTCGTACCGCAACTCCGTTCAAGCGAACTGGGCGTCTCTCTCGCTCTCCCGCGAACGGCCGATAGAGCGCCGTCTCGCTCACTCTCCCGCGAGCCGTGAACAGTGCGGTTTCGCGTATGCATAGATAGCCACAAGTCAGCTATCTATCTCAACATTGGGCGAACCGACGTGTATAGTGCGGTCTCGCTCGAACTCTAGTACGAGCGGCATAACGCCGTCTCTCTCGCATTCGTGGCGAGTCGTGTATAGTGCGGTCTCGCTCGAACTCTAGTACGAGCGGCATAACGCCGTCTCTCTCGCATTCGTGGCGAGCCGTGAACAGTGCGGTTTCGCGTATGCATAGATAGCCACAAGTCAGCTATCTATCTCAACATTGGGCGAACCGACGTGTATAGTGCGGTCTCGCTCGAACTCTAGTACGAACGGCATAACGCCGTCTCTCTCGCATTCGTGGCGAACCGACGTGTATAGTGCGGTCTCGCTCGAACTCTAGTACGAACGGCATAACGCCGTCTCTCTCGCATTCGTGGCGAACCGACGTGTAGAGTGCGGTCTCGCTCGAACTCTAGTACGAGCGGCATAACGCCGTCTCTCTCGCATTCGTGGCGAGCCGTGAACAGTGCGGTTTCGCGTATGCATAGATAGCCACAAGTCAGCTATCTATCTCAACATTGGGCGAACCGACGTGTATAGTGCGGTCTCGCTCGAACTCTAGTACGAACGGCATAACGCCGTCTCTCTCGCATTCGTGGCGAACCGACGTGTATAGTGCGGTCTCGCTCGAACTCTAGTACAAGCGGCATAACGTCGTCTCTCTCGCATTTGTGTCAAGTCGTGAACAGTGCGGTTCGCGTATTCGCAGATAGCAATATTCATTCTATCTATATCGGACCAGCGGACTGACGTGTATAGTGCGGTCTCGCTCAAACGCTTATCCGAGCGGCATAACGCCGTCTCGCTCGCTCTCACGCGAACGGCCGATATAGCGCCGTCTCGCTCACTCTCACGCGAACGGCCGATATAGCGCCGTCTCGCTCGCTCTCACGCGAACGGCCGATATAGCGCCGTCTCACTCGCGCTCACGCGAACGGCCGATATAGCGCCGTCTCGCTTGCTCTCACGCGAACGGCTGATAGAGCGCCGTCTCGCTCGCTCTCACGCGAACGGCTGATAGAGCGCCGTCTCGCTCGCTCTCAAGCGAACGGCCGATATAGCGCCGTCTCGCTCGATCTCGCTAACAGCTGATCGATAGCTGTCTCGCTCGCTCTCACGCGATCCGCGTAGTGGTGCGCTCTCACCCTACATCGCGTCTTGAGACCAGCAAACGTGTATCATTTTGTGACTTTAACAATAAACGGACAGTAATTCGCTCACCGGTCTTACTGTAACACATTAAGTCGCAACTGCATATCATTTCATTCCTATCAAGTATTCCTTACGCGATCACGCACTGAGAGAGCTTGCGATACCCCCGCGGGTATGTGCCGGCAAAGTTCAATCGCGCTTATCCGGTTTTACAAAATTCGCGAATCGAAAGCGCGATCCCGAACATTTTGGTCCTTCGAGCCGGATCGTAAGAGCTCGAAGTCAGCGTGATAACAATACTGTGAGTGAATTTGAAAGTTTTGACTACTGTCAGTGACAATGAGTGAATTAGTTGAAAATCAGCTTTCGACGCTACGCTTCGTAGCGAAAGCATTGGACAATTTCAAGAAAATTGGCCGGAATAATCTCACCTCCGCCAAGATACGAAACCGAATGACATCACTCAAGGAAACGTGGAATAATTGCCTGGAAGGACATCGCCTGTTGCTGCAACATTATCCGGAATCAAAACGCGATCTCATCGCTTATTTCCGAGACGAGCAACTGGATCAATACCAGGAAATCTACTTGACAGCACTGGACTACATGTCTGACTGTTTGGAGGAACTGGAACCGTGCGTGAGTCCGCTCCAATCAAGCGACCGATCTGTATCTCATATACAGTCGGAATCCGCGTTATCATTGAGACATTTACCGCCCATTCAATTACCACCGTTCTCCGGTAAAGCCGACGAGTGGGAAACTTTTCGCGATCGATTCACTGCGTTAATCATAAAGAATCCCGAATTATCCGATTTCGCGCGCATGCATTTTTTGGTCTCAAGCTTGACCGATAAAGCTCGCGATGTTGTAGCGGGTACTTCTGTTACCGCTGATAATTTTGACGTCGCTTGGAAAGCATTAACTTCTCGTTTTGAAAATAAACGTAAACTTGTTGAACTTCACATTGCTGAATTATACAATTTACCTTCGGTTAACAAAGAATGTGCCGCGGAATTGCACGCTTTACGCGATAAAACCGATCGAGCGCTTTCAGCCTTAAAGCGGTTAAACCGAACCCAAAAGGATATACTTAATGACATTTTAGTCTATTTTGTATCGCTCACGCTTGACTCCGCCACTCGTCGCGCATGGAAACTCAAAGCCGGATCGGAATCGACTCCGCCGAATTACGAAGACTTGATTACGTTTATATCATCGCGTGCGCTCGCATTAGAGGAATTAGCTCCTTCCGCTGCAAACAAAGGTCGACATACTGTTCAAGCGAACACTGCGACCTTCGCGCGTCAATCTTCCGGTCCGTGTCCAGTCTGTAAGACACCGCATTATCTTAGTAGGTGTCAACAATTTGTAATTAAGAGTCCGAATCAGAGACGCGAAATTGTCAAGAATTCAAATCTATGCTTCAATTGTCTCGGAACGAAACATTCCGTAAAAAACTGCCAAAGTAAAAATACATGTCGCATTTGTTAAAAAAGGCATCATTCTCTCTTGCATCTTGATTCGGCCTCTTCAAGCGATCTAGACGTTACACGAGCGAACACGTCTAGCACCAGCGACACTGTGGAAAAAATCGAGCCGTCGCAAACCGTCGCGATGTCCGCCGTATGTTCAAGTGCACCCGTGTCATCCGTATTACTGGCCACAGCGAAAGTAACAGTTCGGTCTCCCGACGGTCGCGTCTGTGAAGCTCGCGCCCTGATCGATCAAGGGTCAGAGGTCACTTTTATTTCAGCAAGATTAGCAAGAATCTTGCGTTTACCTCGGAAACGAATTTTCGCTCAAATTTCCGCAGTCGGCGGTATCAATGCGGATACATGTCGACATTCCGCTGTCATTGAATTCGCACCTCGCGGAAAGCCTAAGCCAGTTTTCACTACGGTCGCGTATATTCTAAATGCGCTTACTAAATACGCGCCGCGATTATCAGTCTCAGTATCGGATTGGAGACATATAAGTACACTCAAGTTAGCAGACGACGATCCCACAGGATCAAGCCCTATTGACGTAATCATCGGCGCCGACATTTACAGTCAAATCATTACGAATGGAATACGGAAAGGTCCAATCGGGCAACCTATCGCCCAGCGATCTCATTTTGGATGGATTATCTCTGGACCCGCTCAGAATCCAAACGTTTTGGCTCAAACGATTAACGTCTTTCATTGCTCCATCGAGCGTGAGTTACGCCGTTTTTGGGAAATCGAAGAGATCCCACGCTATAACATTTTGTCTCCTGCCGAAGAACAATGTGAGAAACATTTTCTTACGACTCACTCACGAATTTCCGACGGGCGTTACGTGGTTCGTCTGCCGTTTAAGACGAAGTTCCCTATCGACATCGGAGAGTCTAGATCAATAGCTATACGGAGACTAACAGCATTAAAAAGGCGTCTAGATACGAATCCAGATCTCAAATCGGAATATTCAGCGTTTCTTGAAGAATACGAGCAGTTAAAACACATGAAAAGAGTGCATCCTCCAACCGCATCTCATTCACCGGCGGTTTATCTTCCGCATCATCCTGTGATCCGCGCAACGAGCGCTACCACTAGACTGCGCGTCGTGTTCAACGCGTCCAGCCTCACAACAAACGGTACATCGTTAAATTCACATTTAGAGATCGGGCCTAAATTACAAACGGAAATAACGGCGATCTTATTACGATGGCGGAAACATAAGTATGTTTACATGGCGGATATTGCCAAGATGTACCGACAGATTTTGGTCGACCCTCGTGATCGTGACTATCAACGTATTGTCTGGTATAATCAGGATCAATCGGACATTCAGGATTATCAATTGTCCACTGTTACGTATGGAACCGCGTCAGCTCCGTTCCTGGCTTTACGAGTGATCAAGCAATTGATAACAGACGAAGGAGCCGCATTTCCCCTTGCAACTCCGATTCTTCAAGATGATATTTACGTTGATGACGTTCTTTTCGGAGCCAATGACATATCAGTGCTGCGTCAAGTCCGCGAACAACTCTGCTCTCTGCTGTCTCGCGGCAGATTTACTTTACGAAAATGGGCCAGCAACAACTCCGCATTACTAGCAGACATTCCGGAAGAATGTCACGGACTCGCCGGAAACAGATGGCTAACTTTCGAAGAAAATTTCAGTGTTCTAGGATTAACATGGAATCCCGCCTATGACACTTTCCAATTTCGCGTGGATCTCTCACCGACACTTCCAGATACGAAAAGGAAGATACTATCAACGATCGCTCGATTATTCGATCCATTAGGATGGGTCACCCCCGTTACGATCAACGCGAAAATCTTCATGCAACATTTGTGGAGATTAAAATTAAACTGGGACGACGCCATTCCGTCACAAACACTTCAGCGCTGGGAATCAATATACCACAACCTATCGGCCTTAAATAATTTACAGATTCCGAGATGGACATGTCAAGATGACAGTACTGCGTTATGCGAGTTACACGGATTTGCAGATGCATCTAACGCGGCATACGCCGCCGCAGTTTATATGCATACGACCTCGCAATCAGGAGAGATAAAGATCACCTTATTAGCGGGCAAGTCGAAAGTCGCGCCACTCAAGATCACAAGCATCCCTCGATTGGAATTACAAGCAGCATGCCTTCTTGCTCGGTTGATCGAGTTCACGCAATCCTCACTCCAGATGTCAAACGTCGCGTGTCATTGTTGGACGGACTCTACAGTAGTATTGGCATGGTTAAACTCACATCCGTCCAGATGGAAAACCTTCGTCTCTCATCGAGTCGCAGATATCCAATCTCGATTACCTGAAGTTAAATGGCGGTACATTCCATCCGCGGATAACCCAGCCGATTGTGCTTCGAGAGGTATTCTACATTCTGATTTCAATGCCTTTAACCTGTGGTGGCACGGTCCTCCCTGGCTCAAACTAACTCAGACCAAATGGCCAAGAGATCCCGCTCCTCTACTGGAAGAAGCGCCTGAGGAGAATCAGAAACTTATGGTACACGTAGCTCAAACAGATTCTGGCTGGGATTTAGCCACAAGATACTCCACGTGGCCGAAGCTAATCAGAATTACAGCATATACTATCCGCTTCGCAACCAGATGCCGAAAGAGAGATCAAACTTCAACTGACTCAGAGGTGCAAAGCCAATCTTTGACGGCAAGTGAATTTCAGACCGCACGCAAATTTTGGATTAGATCAATCCAGTCAGACGTTTTCAGTGACGAATTGGACGCTCTCAGGAAACAGCAATCACTTCCATCAAAATCAGCGTTAGCTATGCTTCGACCTTTCCTGGATGAAGATCATTTAATAAGAATCGGCGGTCGTCTAAAACATTCCAATCTTTCATTCGCGACGAAGCATCCGATACTTCTAGCTCCGCATCCATTAGTCAAACTTATCATCAGACACACTCATATTCGAGCATTACACGCAGGCGTTCAATTGACATTAGCAACAATACGCCAAGACTACTGGATTCTCCAAGCGCGAACTCAGGTCAAGCAAATCATACATCAATGCGTTACATGCGCCCGAGAAAGAGCAGAAGTTCCGACACAGCTAATGGGCGACCTTCCACAAGCTCGAATCTCTACACCCGCTCGAGCTTTCAGCCATTCTGGAGTGGACTACGCGGGCCCCATTTTTACTCGCGCATCCGCAGGTCGCGGCATTACGTCCCGAAAGGGTTACATTGTGTTGTTTGTCTGCTTGGCCTCCAGAGCAATTCATTTGGAGTTAGCCAGTAATTACTCCACCGAAGCGTTTCTCAACGCCTTTTCTCGGTTTTGTGCTCGCCGAGGTTTACCTTCCACAATGTACTCTGATAACGGTACGACGTTCGCAGGAGCCGACGCTGAATTGACAAAAGCTTATCAGAGCGCAATGCGCAACCCCGAGTTCCAGAGCAAAATTGCCACCGATAACATTAGCTGGCAGTTCATTCCTCCCCATGCTCCGCATTTCGGCGGTCTTTGGGAGGCCGGAGTTCGCAGTGTCAAGCATCATCTTAGACGAATTTTGGGCCCTCACACTCTCACGTATGAGGAATTTTCTACTCTGTTATGCCGCATCGAGGCTTGCCTCAATTCTCGGCCCATCGGTCCGCTTACAGATACTTTCGACGATTATAACCCCCTTACACCGGGGCATTTCTTAATCGGATCTCCCATCACGGTGAATCCCGAACCGTCCATTCTCTCCGTAAATGAAAGTCGACTCTCGCGTTGGCAATTAATTCGTCAATTGACAGAGCAATTTTGGAAAATCTGGCAGAGCGATTACGTCAATACTTTACAACAGCGAGTTAAATGGAAGCAAGTACAACCGTCTGTGAAGCCTGGCTTAATGGTATTAATTCGTAATCCGTTGCTTCCGCCGTGCAAATGGGAGCTAGGTCGGATCACACAATGTCATCTCGGATCCGACGGCTACGTTCGCGTCGTTACCGTGCGCACCGCTCATTCTGAATATAAACGGCCGATAGTTAAGCTATGCTTACTACCCATCGATATCGAGTCTTCGACTAACGGTTCTCCGAGCGATAATTGAGGTTCACGCAGCCACAATTCAAGACGTGAATACGTCAAAGCGGACGCATGTAAATATGTAAATACACCGATGTACATATGTATATACTAATAATTTGTAATAATGTAAATATGTAAATCTGCGTTCCTGTAAATATGTACATATGTATTCATAAACCTGGAAAATCGCTCCGATGCGATATCAGTCGCTCACGGCGGGCGGCATCCGATAACTCTTTACTTTCGAAATTATAATTTCGAGGCGGGCGGTATGTTTAGGATTTGCCCTAAATCGCGCATAAAATTATTACCCCCGGTCATACTAGCGCCATCCGTTTGCGCGCTATCGAACCCGCGTTCAAGTACGCCGTTACTGTTTTTCAAAAATCATCCAGGATCCGCGTGATCACGCGAAATAATACACGGTCCTGGCCAATAAACAGGCTTACAT
Source organism: Camponotus floridanus (assembly GCF_003227725.1). Taxonomy (NCBI): domain Eukaryota; kingdom Metazoa; phylum Arthropoda; class Insecta; order Hymenoptera; family Formicidae; genus Camponotus; species Camponotus floridanus. The sequence continues at coordinate 76,159 of NW_020229249.1, forward strand.
ATCACGCGATCTGACGTAATGATCAGGGATACGTCGAGGTCCGATCATACGATCCGTGATCAAATCTTTATCTATCGGGAGAAAGGCTTTCTCCCCGAGAGTCTTCCGTTTTCCATCATAGTGATCGGAGCGTCATACGGAGAGTAAAAATAGTGCAAATTCGAGAGTTCGCGATAATCTTAACGAGCAAAGTTAAGATTCGTTTCATTAGTCTCACGCGTGCGAAATCCTTAAACCGCGAGCCTCAATCATTGTAACAGTTTCGCGAAGTAACATTGTGCGCGCCAGTAATCGTGTCCGCAGTGCACGTGAACAGTTCAAACGCGAGTGCCGGGATCTTTCGGAGCGCCTCCACTCTCAGCCAGAGGCGGAGCCTTCGTCGTACTGCAACTCCGTTCAAGCGAACTGGGCGTCTCTCTCGCTCTCCCGCGAACGGCCGATAGAGCGCCGTCTCGCTCACTCTCCCGCGAGCCGTGAACAGTGCGGTTTCGCGTATGCATAGATAGCCACAAGTCAGCTATCTATCTCAACATTGGGCGAACCGACGTGTATAGTGCGGTCTCGCTCGAACTCTAGTACGAGCGGCATAACGCCGTCTCTCTCGCATTCGTGGCGAGTCGTGTATAGTGCGGTCTCGCTCGAACTCTAGTACGAGCGGCATAACGCCGTCTCTCTCGCATTCGTGGCGAGCCGTGAACAGTGCGGTTTCGCGTATGCATAGATAGCCACAAGTCAGCTATCTATCTCAACATTGGGCGAACCGACGTGTATAGTGCGGTCTCGCTCGAACTCTAGTACGAACGGCATAACGCCGTCTCTCTCGCATTCGTGGCGAACCGACGTGTATAGTGCGGTCTCGCTCGAACTCTAGTACGAACGGCATAACGCCGTCTCTCTCGCATTCGTGGCGAACCGACGTGTAGAGTGCGGTCTCGCTCGAACTCTAGTACGAGCGGCATAACGCCGTCTCTCTCGCATTCGTGGCGAGCCGTGAACAGTGCGGTTTCGCGTATGCATAGATAGCCACAAGTCAGCTATCTATCTCAACATTGGGCGAACCGACGTGTATAGTGCGGTCTCGCTCGAACTCTAGTACGAACGGCATAACGCCGTCTCTCTCGCATTCGTGGCGAACCGACGTGTATAGTGCGGTCTCGCTCGAACTCTAGTACAAGCGGCATAACGTCGTCTCTCTCGCATTTGTGTCAAGTCGTGAACAGTGCGGTTCGCGTATTCGCAGATAGCAATATTCATTCTATCTATATCGGACCAGCGGACTGACGTGTATAGTGCGGTCTCGCTCAAACGCTTATCCGAGCGGCATAACGCCGTCTCGCTCGCTCTCACGCGAACGGCCGATATAGCGCCGTCTCGCTCGCTCTCAAGCGAACGGCCGATATAGCGCCGTCTCGCTCGATCTCGCTAACAGCTGATCGATAGCTGTCTCGCTCGCTCTCACGCGATCCGCGTAGTGGTGCGCTCTCACCCTACATCGCGTCTTGAGACCAGCAAACGTGTATCATTTTGTGACTTTAACAATAAACGGACAGTAATTCGCTCACCGGTCTTACTGTAACACATTAAGTCGCAACTGCATATCATTTCATTCCTATCAAGTATTCCTTACGCGATCACGCACTGAGAGAGCTTGCGATACCCCCGCGGGTATGTGCCGGCAAAGTTCAATCGCGCTTATCCGGTTTTACAAAATTCGCGAATCGAAAGCGCGATCCCGAACAATTATATTGATCTTATCTTTGTTATACCGGTTACTATCTGTACCATTATTGTTTAATATATTTAGATAATTATAAGTAAAATAACTGACTGTCGATTATTTCTCTCTCCTAAATACTGTCTAGCGCTCTCTCTCGATATCTAATCCACAAAGAACTCTGCCCCTCTGCCAAATACTGAGCCCGGGGTTACCGGATCTTGCCGTTACCGTATCGTTATCGTGGCGCGGAAATACCGCGCCTGGCGCCCATATTCTATCTCCTTTTTTTTTTTGTGGGAGATTCTGTTACCGTACGTTACCGCCATTTTAATATCCCGATACCGTCAATTACTGACACCGCCAAATTTGCACGCCACCTCCTCGGGAGCGGCGTTCCCGAGGCGGGCGACGGCGTCGCAGTGCTCGAGTATTTAATATAAAAAAGGATTATTTAATCGATATTATTGTTAGACAAAAAATTTTTAGTGATGTTTTGGCATATGTTTATGTAATAGAATTTCAAAAATGTATATGTGGATTGCCACATATACATTTGTTGATTATCTTAAAACAGAATTATAAAATAGCAAATGCTGAAATAGTTGATAAATTTATTTCTGCAGAAATTCCTGATTCTAATGAAAATAAAAGTTTACATAATATTGTAATGAAACATATGATTCATGGACCATGGAGATTGGTGTTTGATAAATAATAAATGCTCGAAACATTTTCCAAAACCATTTCAATCTGAAACAATTATGGATGAAGATGGTTATCCGCGATATCATCGAAGAAATAATGGATTGCTATACGAAAGACCTGGACGATATGTTGTTGATAATCGATATGTTGTTCCATTTAATCCAACGCTCTTATTTTTATTCAATAGTCATATTAATGTTGAAATAGTTTCGAGTATACGATCTGTAAAATATTTATATAAATATATTTATAAAGGTCATGATTCTGCATCCGTAGTTATTGGAGAAAATGTAGATAAAACTATAAATCATGATGAAATTCAAGATTTTATTGAAGCTCGATGTGTTGGACCCATGGAAGCATCTTGGCGTATTTTAAGTAAACCTTTGCAAGAAAAAAGTCACGCTATATTTCGTTTACTAATTCATTTATCAAATTAACATAATGTAATAATCGATGATAATATTAATAATGATACAATAAGATCTGCTGTAGAACGAGTAACAATGTTATTAAATTATTTTGAATTAAATGCTCGAGATGAAGAAGCAAAACAATATTTATACAGTGATATTCTATCTCATTATGTATTTAAAAAAATTAAAATTAATGGCAGAATTATTAATCGCTGGGAGTCAAAGATACTTTAATTGTATTGGTCGTATGTATACCATCAGCCCGTCTCAGATAGAATTGTTTCATTTACGTTTCATATACTTTTACTATATGTTAAAGGAACTACAAGTTTTCAAGAATTAAAAACAGTTAATAACGAAATACATCAAACTTTCACTGCCGCGTGTTTAGCATTAGGACTTATAGAAGATGATGATGAATGGTATCGTGTAATGAATGAAGCAAAAGTTTGGATGATGCCAAGACGACTTCGAAATTTATTCGTACGAATTTTAATTCATTGTCAATCAGTTCATCCGACAAAGTTATGGGATGAGTTTAAAAAAGATATGTCAGAAGATTATATAAGACGATTTGGATCTATAATAGGAATGAAAAAAGTTTATAATCATATTATTAATTTACTTCAAAAAGAAGGATCAAATATTGCTAATTTTCCTGAAATGGAACAAGAAATAGAGGAACAAGAAATAAATAATGAAGAATAGATTGAAGAAGATACATCAATAGGTATGCGACAATATGAACAATTACATACAGAACAAAAAGAAATTGTTGATACTATTTTAATAACAACAACAAATAATAATAGTGAGAAATATTTTTATATTGATAGTCCAGGTGGGTCTGGTAAAACGTTCATTTATACAACCTTGTATTATCTACTTAAAAGTAGAGGCAAAATAGTTACTACGATGGCATTTACCGGTACTCAACATTACTTCCAATAGAAAAACACAAAGTTTTTGGGTTATCTGTACTTCTTTTCAGCGATTCTACATCGAACATTAAAGTTCAATCTAAAGAAGCTAAAAATTTAAAACTTGTAGATGTTTTCATTATAGAAGCCCCTATGGCACCACGCTATGTATTAGAAATAATAGATCGAACATTACGTGATATAATGCAAAATGATTTATATTTTGGTGGTAAAATTGTTCTTCTTGTGGGGATTTCAGACAATTATTACCCGTTAAAGAAAAAGCAACGCGTTATATAAATCGCGAAATTATAAATTTATCGATAAAATTTAGTATTCTTTGGAAGCAATTTAAGATATTTTCATTGACACAAAATATGAGAACTTTACCACAGGAAAAAGAATTTGCACAATTTTTACTAAATTTTACTTAAATAAATAATGGTTCTTTAAATGATCATTCAGAAAATATTTGTATTCCAGAAAAATGTATAGCAAATGCAAATTCGAACATAGTTAAAGACATGTATGAAGATATTATAAAACGTAAACAATATCAAATTATGACTAATTACGTTATATTATTTGCAAGAAATGTCGATGTTGAAGAAATAAACGAAAAAGTAGTAAATTTATTGGATGAAACGACAGAAAGAGTTTATACAAGTATAGATACTCTTGAAACAACTGGAGATAATCAAGACATATATGAAGCAATTCCGATAGAATATCTCAACTCTTTAAATCCAACATGTCTTCCACCATATAAATTACATTCAAGAAAATACACTATTGTCATGCTTATTAGAAATCTTAGTATCAATGAAGGTTTATGTAATGGTACAAGATTATTAATTTTAGATTTAGATAATAATTTACTGCGTTGTGAAATTTTAACAGATAATAAAATTGGAGAAATTGTTTTTCTTAATCGCATCACTTTGTATTGCGAAAATATATATCCATTTACATTTAGAAGAAAACAATTTCCAGTAAAATTGGCATTTGCTATGACCATAAATAAATCACAAGGACAGACTTTCGATAAAATTGCAATTGATCTTCAAAAAGATATTTTCAGTCATGGACAACTGTATATTGCATTTTCACGAGTTCGTTCTTGGGATTCGTTGAAAGTTTATTTAAAAGATAATAATGCGAACAAAAAAATAAAAAATTATGTTTATAAAGAAATACTTGATTAATGAAACAAAACAAATTAATATATGACATATGATTATGTAATAATAATAAAATATGTAATAATAATAATAAAAAATGATAAAATTAATTAATTAATTAAAATTAAATAAATAATTTCAATTTTAATTTTTTAAATTAAAGAATAACATTTATGTAATCATCCTAATAACATTTATGTATCATTCTATTAAATTTTCAAATTATTATAAAAAGTACACATATAATATATATTAAAGAATTTTAATTATAAATAAAGAATTTTATTTTAATTATTAACATACATTAGAAAAACATTAATTGTACTAAACTAAGTTACATATATCATCGATTTTTTTCAGTAAAAACTTCAAGATACCAATAATTTTCGAATTATAATTGAGTAAAAATAAAGGTTTTTTCACAATCTAAATCTTATGGAAATAAATTATTAACAAAATCACATTCTTTTATTAATTTCAAGTAGAGTTTACTTTAATAAAATTTTAATTTAAAGCTTATTGTTAGTTGCAATGATACATGGTAGCAAAAACTAGAAACATACAAAAAATCATAACTTTTCTCGATATTTTTGAAGAAAAAATTGTCTCCAAATGATCCCACGCACTTGCCATTAACAAATAATATTAATATTTCTATATTTTTGCTTTAAATTTTTATTTTAAAAGAATTTTAACAGAAATTAAAATTATTTTTTTAAATAAATAATAAAGTTAATTAATATTAACTATTAAATTTTAACTTAAAAATTAAACAAATTTATTTTGACATAAGTAATTGTTTAATAATTAAATTTAAGTCGATATACAGGGTGACCCATTTTAACTTAGGCAGCCAAATAACTCGAAAAATAAGCACACTACGAAAAAATGGTTAGAATCAAAATTTCGTCATTTCGAGGGGGACGTACAATGACGTTAAAATCAGCCCCCCCATCCCTCCCCCTGGGCGGTGAGGGGGGGCAAGTTTGAAATCTTAAATGGGAACCCCTATTTTTCATTGCATATTCTTGTAGCTTATCTCGAGAGCTTTCCAAAACACTATAATTAAGTACCTTTTTATTAAGTACTTTTTGAGTTATAAGGCTTGAAATAATTTCTTAATTTTACATAAACCATAAAATATCTAGTAAACCATTCATTTTTGGATTATCTTACCTTCATACTTTTATGTACAAAATAATGAGAGGAATCAATTGGTGTAAAGAAAACACATAGTTGTTTCTAAGAAAAAATATGTAATTTGCAATTAACAATTCCATATTTTTTCTTAAAAACAATTGTATGTTTTCTTTACACCAATTGATTCCTCTCATTATTTTGTACATAAAAGTATGAAGGTAAGATAATCGAAAAATGAATGGTTTACTAGACTAGAACAATACAGGCGCGCGCTACGCGCGCGCTATTTATTTCTTCCATTCATACTGCATATATATATATATATAAGAGAGAACCTGAAAGAAATACATATGAGGTCCGACATGACCTCAAATGTCATTTAAACTTAAACAAGATATGGGTACCTCTGAGAATGAAAGCTATTCAAAAAATTTTGTATCGATAAAAATTATTTATTTTAACAAAGCGCATTGGGTAGTGACCTTAATCTTGACTACGACCATATATATATATACAGGGTCTACCAAAAGTGTGGAAACCCCTAAATATCTCGGAAAATATACGTTTTACAGAAAAGTGTTTCCAACAAAAGTTGTAGGGTTTAAGAAGATCTATATACTGATTCTATCAGTTTGACCTTGGATGGCGTCGTCAAGGTCAGGTCAAGGTCACATTGACTTTTTTAAATGACACCCCCTACATTTGATTGCATATTCTTATAGCTTAATTCAAGAGCTTTCCAAAACACTATAATAATGTTCATTTTTATTAAGTACTTTGCGAGTTATGAGGGTTGAATGATAGAGTAGCGCCGGTATTAACATTATCCAAGGTGTACTACATGGAGGTTACTCGCTCGGATTTGCATCTGTTGTGTGTGTGATCCAGCTAACTAAGGCAAGATCGATTCCTCAACATATCCTCATATTTCGCTGAAGTCAAATTGCCAAAAAATTGCTCCATAAAACGTGTATGAAACGTCTCGTTAGTTCCTTCATTTACCGCTATGTGACGCACTACATGCAGTCTAACTCGCATTTAAAATTCAACTAAGAATGTATAAAGCTATCAAAGAACGAGCACCTTCTAACTTCAGCTTTGAGCAAGCAGAAATTAATTGTTATCGTCCAAATACAACGTACGATTAATTAAAATTAAACGTTTTAAAAATGGCTGGCGACTTGTCGGAACGTGAAAGAATCACTATCCTCATGATGCGTGGATGGGGTGATAACGAAAGATCGTTCTCTGATGTCGTTCGATTATTTAATGACACGTATCCGAACCGTCGAATTAATAAGTCCACTGTGTTAAAAACAATAGAACGTTTTAGACAAACTGGTAGCGTAAGAAATCGCTCTAAGTCAGGAAGACCATTGTCTGCAACCAACGAAGAAAAACAACTTGATGTTCTGCAGACATTTATTGAAGATCCCAATTCTAGTGTTCAGAGAGTCGCTCAAACTCACGATATTGCTCCCATGTCGGTTTGGAGAATTTTAAAGAAGAACAAGTTCCATCCATATAAATTGCAATACGTTCAAGAATTGCAAAACGGAGATGAGGAGCGTCGTATACATTTCTGTGAAAGAATGATGGCACTAATAGATGTCCGGCCCATCTTCCCTTATCAAATTGTTTTCACAGACGAGGCAACTTTTACCTTAACGGGAGAAGTTAATAATCAAAATTTTCGTTTCTGGTCAGATGAGAATCCGAATTGGGTGCGGGAAACTCACACACAACATCCACAAAAAATAAATGTATGGTGCGGAATAATAGATGGCTATTTAATAGGGCCGTTTTTTTTTGAAGAATATTTGAACGCTCAAAGGTATGAGAGATTACTTGTTGATCAAATAATTCCAGCCATACAGAATACTTTTCCAAATAATTTCCAAGAAATATGGTTTCAGCATGATGGAGCTCCTGCTCATTTTGGTGCAGGACCACGTCGTATTTTAAATGAGACTTTTCCGCTACGGTGGATAGGAAGAAGGAACGGAAATGAGGGAGGAGAGGATTGGCCACCTCGGTCACCAGATCTAACTCCTCTTGATTATTATCTATGGGGATATCTGAAGAGTAAGGTTTACAGAACAAAACCTAAAACCATTCACGAATTGATACAGCGAATAAGGGATGAAATGGCTTTGATACCTTTTGAAACGAATCGTAAAGTCATTTCTACATTCTACCAAAGATTAGCATATTGTCAGGAAGTAAATGGCAGCCACTTTCAGCATTTACTTTAACACATTGAAACACATTTGCAATCGTTTGGTGCAACCTAACCTGATCTCTGTATACACGCACCGCACGCACGCACACGCACACATTTCGAACAATTATTATGATAAATGAGCATCCACAAATTTATTTACTGTTTACTATGTCGATTGCTTTCCAGGTCTTTAAATGCTCGATTGTAATTTGGTTGGGTCTTTGCTTTTGCTGACTGGATCCACGACCGATCTTGCCTTAGTTAGCTGGATCACACACACAACAGATGCAAATCCGAGCGAGTAACCTCCATGTAGTACACCTTGGATAATGTTAATACCGGCGCTACTCTATCATTCAACCCTCATAACTCGCAAAGTACTTAATAAAAATGAACATTATTATAGTGTTTTGGAAAGCTCTTGAATTAAGCTATAAGAATATGCAATCAAATGTAGGGGGTGTCATTTAAAAAAGTCAATGTGACCTTGACCTGACCTTGACGACGCCATCCAAGGTCAAACTGATAGAATCAGTATATAGATCTTCCTAAACCCTACAACTTTTGTTGGAAACACTTTTCTGTAAAACGTATATTTTCCGAGATATTTAGGGGTTTCCACACTTTTGGTAGACCCTGTATATATATATATATATATATATATATATATATATATATATATGGTCGTAGTCAAGATTAAGGTCACTACCCAATGCGCTTTGTTAAAATAAATAATTTTTATCGATACAAAATTTTTTGAATAGCTTTCATTTTCAGAGGTACCCATATCTTGTTTAAGTTTAAATGACATTTGAGGTCATGTCGGACCTTATATGTATTTCTTTCAGGTTCTCTCTTGAATATTATATATTTAAAAAAAAAATTTTTTTCTTAATCGCGAAATCTTAATCGCTCACAATTTCAATCGTCTACTTACACTTAGGGCCGGTTGTTCCAACTTCTTGGTAAATTTTACCCGATAAGTAGCCTATTTTCGTCTTTTTTTAGAACTTATCTGAAAAAAGACGAAAATATGCTACTTGTCGAGTAAAACTTACCAAGAAGTTGGAAAAATTGGCCTTTAATCGTGTACTTACACTTATAATCACAGTTAAATTCGGAATGGCAAGTTCTCATCGATACAAAATTTATATCGTTATCTCCTACCATAGATGTAGCTAGACTTACGTTTTGGGGTAAGTTAAAAATATTATATCTTTGATCTTGAAAACGAAAGAACCTCTATACAATATAAATCATTGTAATTCCATTGTAGCAATTGCAAAATTGCAATGAAACATTACAAAGAGGTTGCTACAATGTAATTACACAGAAAAATCCACAAATCGTCAACACAATTGCAAGATAACAAACATTTCAAAAAAAATTTTTAAATCAAAATTGTGCAATTATATTTTTTTAGAATAAAATATATAGAAAAAATACAAACTATAGGTAATAAACTAAATTATTTAAATTTTACTTATTTCAGCCTTATAATTGTTTAAATATTACAAAATCAATTTATATAAAAAAGTAAGATCCATTTTAAGAACTTTATTTTAAAAAAAAATGAAATTTTTAATCTTCAAATCTCTAAAATATAAAATTTTTAACTATAAAAATTATAAAGTTTCAATATGTAATAAAAATAAATATAAAAAATAAATATAATACATAATTAACATTTGCTCAAAATCATTCAATTTTTTTATATGTGATAACTTTTCATATAGTATATAATTTTTCACAAATTGAAGTATATAAATTAATAAATATCTCATACTATATAGTACATTACAATAAAATGGAATAAAAATGGAAATCCAGACATTTCTTCTTAATAAATTAAATTGTAAAAAAAGTATTATAATACTTTTACATTTGATATGATGCAACAAAAATATTGATTACGCTGTATATATAACTGTGTATATAATAATAATAATGAAAAAACTATTATAAGTATGATGAAGTAAGCACACACACAATAGACATAAAAATAAATAAAGTATAAATATACAATCATATAAAATTATAATATATAACATAGATGTATATAAAACAAAACATGATATTGTAAATTTATTATAATGAAAAAGTTGTAGAACATCAAACAAAAAATAATATTAATACATAAAAATAACATCATAAACTCAGGTACTTTGTTTTTAATTTGAACTATTGAAAAGAATGTGAAGTAAATCGAAATGTATAGAGCTCTATTACTTCTATTTGAATAATTGAAATATATTTGTATCAGAACCTGTGAAAAATTTCAATTATACTCTTCATTATTTAATATAGTATTTATATACTTATTTTGTATAATATAATTTACATATTATATGATGGCATATTCACTTTACACACGTTATACATATTTAAATGAAACATTTGTTAATATATAAAATCAAAATTAAATTTGTTTATTCTATATAATTTAATATTGAATTTTATTGCAATACTTTAGTTTATAACTCCTTTCTCAATAATATAATAATTAATATAAATTAAGTAATACAATATATAAGTTTTATAATATTATTAAGCTTTAAAATAAGAATTATTTTAATTTACTTTAAATAAATATTATTATATTTTTTATAAATTTTAATAAATTATTTATCATATTTATCATAAAATTATTTATCATAAAATAAGTTCAATATTAAAACATAAATTATTTTTATGTTTTAATATTGAACTTATTTTTCGTTTGGTCTTCTACAACTTTTTCATTATAATAAATTTCTAACACAATATCATGTTTTGTACAATCTATGTCATATATTATAATTTTATACGACAATGTATTTATAGTTTTTTTATTTTTGTGTCTATTGTGCTTACTTAATCATACTAATAGATTTTTTATTATTATTATTACATCTTCATCCATTTTAGTTTCTTCAAGAAAAGGTTTCGGATAATGTTTTGAACAACGTCCATCTACCAAACACCAATCACCACAAGGTCCATGAATCATATGTTTCATAACTACATCATGTAGAATACGATTCTCACATGGATCAGGAATTTCAGCAGAAATATATTTATCAACAATTTGCGGAATTGTAATTTTATAATTGTATTTTAAAGTAATTAACATATGAACATGTGGCAAACCGCGTTTTTGAAATTCAATAACATATACAAATGCTGCTATTTCACCAAAAAATTTTTGTTTAACAATTAAATCAATTAAATAATCTTTTTTTATATTAAAAACACGAGCACAAATATCAGATCTATCCGAAGCTTGTTGATCAGGTAAAAGATTTTCTTCAATTTCACGCCATTTTGGATTACAAATCATAGTAATGGAAAGATCTGGTTTACCAAATTTACTAACTATTGCCATTGCATCTTGATAATTTTGTAACATATTGCGTGGCGATCCAGTAAATGTAGAAGGAAGTACAACCATTTTTCCAATACGCCCATTTAAATTATTAGCCGTAGTTTGTAAATAATCTCTTAAACCTTGATATTGTTCTTAAACCTTGATCTCTTAAACCTCGATGTTTCACTACGTAATTCTTTTTGATGATTTTTACAATAATCAATTCTATCTTTTTCCATTTTTACGTAGCTGTCTACAAGCCATTGTTGAAATAAGCGACGTCCTAATAAAAAAACATTAAATTCATCACGAATAGCTATACGATATTTAATATACTGTCCTCTAGTTATTCGTCTATCACTATTTAATTTTTTTAAATCACGATGCCATCCTTGAGTACCATATGGATAAAATAATGGATATATCCATGGTTCTACATTTGGATCCATAATACTAACTTTTTGTAAAGTTTTAGTATTTTTATTACGTATTGTAACATATGATTCTGGAATTTCTCCATCAGCTGTTGTAGAGAATACAGCAGCAACTTCATTGGTTCTTTGAGTATTATATCGACGTCGATCCATATCTGGTCTTGAAGTAAATACCAATTGTAACTCTGGTAATAATTCACCAGATTCCATTTCTAAACGTCGTTGCTTTTCTAATTCTTCACCCATCATTTGATAAGACTGAGCAAATACATTAAATTCCCGCATTATTTGTTCAAGGTTTTGTACAATTTCAAAATCTATGTATGAATTTTGATTCAGACGATGATTTATTGCTTCATTTGAATCTACGATAAAAAGTTGGCCATAAGTAGGATTTTCGTTTTGTGCAGCATATAATGCTTTATTAATTTGATAATAAATCTGTCCTTGTATTTTAAAACAATATGGACCAGGTCGTCTATCTTGAAAGTTAATTAAATTAGCATTAAATGAGGCAAATGAAAATGAACTGTTATAACTACGAATATTTTGAAAAAAATTATTAGATTTTATGTGACTATCATCATCAAATAAACTACGAATGAATTGAGGAAATTCAGGCAATGGTTGCACATATACTGCACCATGATTACAACAATCATGAAATGAATATCCTCTATTAGAAACTTTTTCAGCTGCAAAGTGTTTTGCATTACAATGAATACAATACACATCCATAGGACCAATATAATATTCAATTACATCAGTAAATGATAGTGTACTAATATTATTCAAACAAGATCGTTTTTTTTTGCCGTGATCGATAACGAGTTTGATATTCCACAGATGATTGTAATGTTGATCTAACACTTAAAGGATTTTCTTCATTTTCCCTATTTAATTCTATTACACGATTATCATTTGATGTACCAGCAATACAAATAGTTTGTTGTTTTGACTTTTTTAAAGAATTTTCAATTAATTTCTTATTTTCATGACGACGTCGTTGATTCTCCCTTCTTTTTTTCTCGATGTCGTTGTAAAAATTCTTCTTTTTCTTCTAAAGTACGTACAATTTTACGTCTCGTCATTTTATAAGAATTTTCTATATTAATATACTATATAAAATCTTAAAGATATACACGTAATATTATTAATAAATATTAATAAAAAGAAAATAATTTATACAAGAAACTTTTTACTATTGAAATATCTGTTACACTATTTTTATATTATAACTATTAAATAATCTACATACTATTACTATATGAATAAGTTATTATTATTATTATTTATATATTATTTAAATATTATTATTATTTATAAATTATTATTATTAGATTAAATTTAATTAAGATAAAAATTAATATTCTCTTTAGGAATGGAATTTGACGAATTATTGTTAGTGTTACAATTGTCATTTACTTTAAGTAATATATATGGATCGATGTCCGATACAACGCTCAAAAAAATTAATAAAATTGTTGCTGTTTTTTTCACTAAAATAAATTAACTTACATAAANTTTAATTTTCTTTAAATAAATATTATTATATTTTTTATAAATTTAATAAATTATTTTATCATATTTATCATAAATTTATTTATCATAAAATAAGTTCAATATAAAAACATAAATTATTTTATGTTTTAATATTGAACTTATTTTTCGTTTGTCTTCCTACAACTTTTTCATTATAATAAATTTCTAACACATATCATGTTTTGTACAATCTATATCATATATTATAATTTTATACGACAATGTATTTATAGTTTTTTATTTTTGTGTCTATATTGTGCTTACTTAATCATACTAATAGATTTTTTATTATTATTATTTTTCATATTATTTATTACCACAATTATATATACAGCGTATATAATCAATATTTTTTGTTGCATCATACCAAATCTAAAAGTATTTATAATACTTTTTTCCACAATTTTATTATTAAAAATATATAGATTGAAATGTCTAGATTTCCATCTCTATTTATTGTAATGTCTTTATTTATTGTAATGTACTATATAGCATGAGGTATCTATTGAATTTATATATTTTCTCAATGTTTATATATACTTGAGTTATTAATTTGTAAAAAATTATATAATATGTTATATGAAAATTATTAACATATAAAAAAATTGAATGATTTTTGAGCAGATGTAATTATGTATTATAGTTATTTCTTATAAGTAAAATTATAACTTTTATAGGTAAAAGTTTTATATTTTAGAGATTTGAAGTTCTTTTAAATATTGAGCTTCTTTTGATTGGATTTTAATAGTTGATGATGAATCAGCAAATAAAGGAACTGGTAATCCAAATATCTTATGAACTGTTTTCCAAAAGGTAATAATGTAGCTGCAATACCCGTAAATGCCATTGTACATACACGTTTATTTCTAATTCTAGCTAAATAATAGATAGTTGTGTATATATATGTTTTACCTGATCCACCTGGACCATCAATATAAAAACAATTATTTGAGGTAATATTATTATTTAATTCCATTTAATATAAGATCAACGATCTCTTTCTGCTTATCATTTAATTGTTTATATTGTTTAGTGCCTATTTCCATAGCTTCTTCAAATATCATGCAATTCTCTTCTTCATCATTTTCTGTTAATTGTTTCATTTGTGGAAAATCTACAAAACTTTTACCTTCAGCACGAAGCATACTATTAATTTGTACATATGCTTTATTTTGTCCTTGTAATATACCAAAATGTTGAATATAATCTTCAGACATTGCTATTTTAAAATTTTCCCACAATTCTTCAGGATATAATGGTTGACAATGTAATAATATACGTACAAATAATCTACGAAGTTGTCGTGGCATCATCCATCCAACAGCTTCATTCATAGCTTTTTTCCATTCATCATCATCTTCGATCAAACCTAAAGCTAAACATGCGGCTGAAAATGATTGACAAAATTCTCCATTTACAGTTCTTAAATCATTAAAACTTGTAGCCCCTTTTATTGTGAGTAACAATAATCGTAAATGAAATAATTCTATTTGTGTTGACTAGCGGAATACATTCGTCCTATACAATTATAATGACTTTTACGTTTGACCCAACGTGATACATTTTTACCGTTAACTTTCTCTTTTTTAAATGTATAATAACTTGGAATTTCTATATATAAATACTGTTTCGCTTCTTCATCACGTAAGTTTAATGAAAAATAATCTATTAACATAGTAACTTGATCTAAAGCAGAAGTCATTGCATCGTCAATGTTTTCATTTTCAATTATAATATTTTTGCTCATTAGGAAGATGCACTGGTAAACGTGTTATAGCGTGACTTTTATCTTGTAGTTTTTTACTAAGAATACGCCAGCTAGCTTCAACAGGTCCAACATAACGAGCTTCGATGTAATTATGTATCTCATCATGATCAATAACAACACTTTCTGTTGATTCAATAGTTATAGCAAGCAACATCATGTCCTTTATAAATATATTTATATAGATATTTAACTGATTTAATACTTGAAACTACTTCAACATTTATATGACTATTAAATATAATTGATAAAGTAGGACAATATGGAACAACATAACGATTATCAACTATATATCCACCAGGACGTTCAAAAGTTGTTCCATTATTTCGTCGACGATAATAAGGATAAGCATCTTCATCCATTTTAGTTTCTTCAAGAAAAGGTTTCGGATAATGTTTTGAACAACGTCCATCTACCAAAACACCAATCACCACAAGGTCCATGAATCATATGTTTCATAACTACATCATGTAGAATACGATTCTCACATGGATCAGGAATTTCAGCAGAAATATATTTATCAACAATTTGCGGAGTTGTGATTTTATAATTGTATTTTAAAGTAATTAACATATGAACATGTGGCAAACCGCGTTTTTGAAATTCAATAACATATACAAATGTTGCTATTTCACCAAAAAATTTTTGTTTAACATTAACTCAATTAAATAATCTTTTTTTATATTAAAAACACGAGCACAAATATCAGGTCTATCCGAAGCTTGTTGACCAGGTAAAGATTTTCTTCAATTTCACGCCATTTTGGATTACAAGTCATAGTAATGAAAAGATCTGGTTTACCAAATTTACTAACTATTGCCATTGCATCTTGATAATTTTGTAACATATTGCGTGGCGATCCAGTAAATGTAGAAGGAAGTACAACCATTTTTCCAATACGCCCATTTAAATTATTAGCCGTAGTTTGTAAATAATCTCTTAAACCTTGATATGTTTCATACGTAATTTTTTTTGATGATTTTTACAATAATCAATTCTATCTTTTTCCATTTTTACGTAGCTGTCTACAAGCCATTGTTGAAATAAGCGACGTCCTAATAAAAAAACATTAATTCATCACGAATAGCTATACGATATTTAATATACTGTCCTCTAGTTATTCGTCTATCACTATTTAATTTTTTTAAATCACGATGCCATCCTTGAGTACCATATGGATAAAATAATGGATATATCCATGGTTCTACATTTGGATCCATAATACTAACTTTTTGTAAAGTTTTAGTATTTTTATTACATATTGTAACATATGATTCTGGAATTTCTCCATCAGCTGTTGTAGAGAATACAGCAGCAACTTCATTGGTTCTTTGAGTATTATATCGACGTCGATCCATATCTGGTCTTGAAGTAAATACCAATTGTAACTCCGGTAATAATTCACCAGATTCCATTTCTAAACGTCGTTGCTTTCTAATTCTTCACCCATCATTTGATAAGACTGAGCAAATACATTAAATTTCCGCATTATTTGTTCAAGGTTTTGTACAATTTCAAAATCTATGTATGAATTTTGATTCAGACGATGATTTATTGCTTCATTTGAATCTACGATAAAAAGTTGGCCATAAGTAGGATTTTCGTTTTGTGCAGCATATAATGCTTTATTAATTTGATAATAAATCTGTCCTTGTATTTTAAAACAATATGGACCAGGTCGTCTATTTTGAAAGTTAATTAAATTAGCATTAAATGAAGCAAATGAAAATGAACTGTTATAACTACGAATATTTTGAAAAAAATTATTAGATTTTATGTGACTACCATCAAATAAACTACGAATGAATTGAGGAAATTCAGGTAATGGTTGCACATATACTGCACCATGATTACAACAATCATGAAATGAATATCCTCTATTAGAAACTTTTTCAGCTGCAAAGTGTTTTACATTACAATGAATACAATACACATCCATAGGACCAATATAATATTCAATTACATCAGTAAATGATAGTGTACTAATATTATTCAAACAAGATCGTTTTTTTTGCCGTGATCGATAACGAGTTTGATATTCTACAGATGATTGTAATGTTGATCTAACACTTAAAGGATTTTCTTCATTTTCCCTATCTAATTCTATTACACGATTATTATTTGATGTACCAGCAATACAAATAGTTTGTTGTTTTGACTTTTTTAAAGAATTTTCAATTAATTTCTTATTTTCATGACGACGTCGTTGATTCTCCCTTCTTTTTTCTCGATGTCGTTGTAAAATTCTTCTTTTTCTTCTAAAGTACGTACAATTTTACGTCTCGTCATTTTATAAGAATTTTCTATATTAATATACTATATAAAATCTTAAAGATATACACGTAATATTATTAATAAATATTAATAAAAAGAAAATAATTTATACAAGAAACTTTTTACTATTGAAATATCTGTTACACTATTTTTATATTATAACTATTAAATAATCTACATACTATTACTATATGAATAAGTTATTATTATTATTATTTATATATTATTTAAATATTATTATTATTTATAAATTATTATTATTATTAGATTAAATTTAATTAAGATAAAAATTAATATTCTCTTTAGGAATGGAATTTGACGAATTATTGTTGGTGTTACAATTGTCATTTACTTTAAGTAATATATATGGATCGATGTCGATACAACGCTCAAAAAATTAATAAAATTGTTGCTGTTTTTTTCACTTATAAATAAATTAACTTACATAAATAAGTTAATTATTATAGTTATTGAACTATAGTTATTGTTAAAATTATTATTTTGTTATCATCATTATCATCATCTTCATTGTCATTATTATCATTATCATTGTTGTTATCATCAATATTATATAATAGTTTATATCATCAGTGTCATCATTTATATATTATTCATATCATCGATTATCATCAATATCATAATTATTATTAATAATAATATCAATACTTCTAAATAATATGATTTATTTATTAATTACATACATAAAAAATAAAATAAATTACAATATATAATAATTAATAATACTACTGTAATAAAATTAAATATTAATTAAATTTTTGTAAATATAATATAATAAAATATATTATAATACAATATAATAAATATAATAAATATAATATAATATATTACATAATACAATATAATAAATATAATATAATATATATAATATAATATATAATATATAATATATAATATAATACAATAAAATAAATATAATAAATATAATATAATACAATATAATAAATATAATATAATATATAATACAATATAATAAATATATACAATATAATAAATATAATAAATATAATATAATAAAATATATTATAATACAATAAAATTAAAATATAATTAAATATAATATATTAATTGTAAATAAATTAAAATAACTTATAATATAAAAAATTTTCTCAAATAATTTTCTCTCTTCACTCTTCTTTTCTTCTTTTTCTACTATTTATTATCAATGTCAATTTTATAACTTTCTCGCCTTTCCTGAAACAAAAGAAATAAATAATAATTTACATTTATTTAAAAAAATAATATATAAGAAATTATACAAATAATACATACATACATACATACGTATAATTTATGCATATATATATATATATATATATATATATATATGCAGAGTGAGTTTTTTTATCTTAAGATATCGAAATATCTCGTAAAAGCTAAAAGATACGAAAAAATGTTTCAGACAAAAATTGTAATTCTATGTGTTTCAAGGGAGACATAAAATGATGTCATTCGTTTGACCTTGAAGAGACACCTAAAAATTATGTGAAGATCATCTCCAATCTTTTAAATAAGACATCCTGTATGTTTTTGCATATTCTCGTAGCTCATCTAGAGAACTTTCCAAAACACTATAATTAAGTTAGTTTTCATTAAGTACTTTCCGAATTATGAGACTTGAAGTTATTTATTAATTTTACATAAACCGTAAAATATTTTGTAAAATATTAATTTTTTCATTATCTTATCTTAATTCTCTTATGTACATACAAAATAATGAGAGGAATCAATTGGTGTACAGGAAACACAATTGTTTCGAAAACAAAATGCAATTTGCAATTAACAATTACATTTTTTTTCGAAGCAATTATATGTTTTTCTTACACCAATTAATTTCTCACATTATTTTGTACATAAAAAATATTAAAATAAGATAATCGAAAGATAAATACTGTACAAGATATTTTACAATTTATATAAAATTAAGAAAATGATTTTATGCCTCAGAAAGTACTTAATAAAAACTAATTTAATTATAGTGTTTTGGAAAACTATCGAAATGAGCTACAAAAATATACAAAATATACAGGATGTCTTATTTAAAAAATTGGAGGTGACTTTCACGTAACTTTCAGGTGACTCCTCAAGGTCAAACTAATAATACTACCTTATGTTCCTCTTAAAACCATATAACTTGTTTGTGAAATTTTTTTCGTATCTTTTAGACTTTACGAGAGAGATATTTCGATGTCTCAAGATAAAAAACTCACCCTATATATAAATTATATATATATATATATATATATATATATATATATATATATGTATACATTTAAATTGTATTATATTAATATATAATTTTATATAAAAATAGTGTTATAGATTTTATTATTAATATCATATTAATAAAATCTTAATCATAAATTTTTTCTTGTAACGTAAACTTAGAAAAAAATTAACACATATTCAATATTTATATCAATAAAATTTTTTACTATTCACGAGTTCATGCTAGAGAAAAAAATTTATGATTGAACTCCAAGTAAGGAAAAGATCATACCACTTGTATCATGTTTATATTTACAATTATATTTACAATGTATATAGAATATAAGCTATATTGTAGTGTATTTAATTATGCATATATATATATATATATATATATATATATACAGGGTGATTCAAAATAACCCCTGTGTCCGTGAAATGACACATTGTTGAGTCAATTCTAAGACGATTTTTCATTTTGCAAAATTTCGTCCGAAGCTTAGTTTTCGAATTATTAAAGAAAGAAGTTAACGCATGACGGGTCGGATACAAGAGATAGGCAAGGGTGACGCGAGACCCGTCAGACGCGGGCGCTTACGCGGGGCGCCTGCTGCGATCAGCTGGTATACACACAACACACATGCGACACATACATTCTCTCTCTATCTGCTGTCTGTCTGTCTGTCTGTCTCTCTCTCTCTCTCTCTCTTTCATTCGCTCACTCTCTCTCACATTTTTTTTTTTTTTTTTTTTTTTTACGAGAGGGGAAAATGCATTTTATGCATACTCACCAGTCGATCCAGTGAGTTATGTGGGACTCGAGTACCAAGTCGAATTACCAACTCGGTACTCCCTACCCACTAAAAACCCCTCTCTTTTCGCGAATTTTCTTTGACACACTGTCCCTCTGTCCTTCCCGAGATCCGTTTTCACATAACGTTAAAAAATAGTTATTATTACCTTGTTCGATGACTTCTGATGTATTGCTGTAATTGCTTGAAGGAGAAATGAATTTTCCGATAGATCGTACGTTCTCAAATTTAACGTAGATATCACGTTGCACAAGACAGAAATCCACACTAAATTATTAACTGAAAGTTTTTCTTCTTTTATGAACTGCATTCTTTTATAAACTTTAACGTAATCACATTTATTTATTCACTCGATGAGACGAGAAATTTACTGATGACTCTATCACTAATCACTGTCGAATAATAACTGTTGGCGATTAAAAATCACTCGATGAAAGAAACACGCGCGGACACGTTACTACACGACGCGACAATGCGACGATAATTACTCGGCGACTGCAAGTACCGCTGCTTCCTTGTCATGGTAGGTTGCGGTAGGTTAAGGTACTACTGGCGCTATCGAACGCGATCATGTGTTCGATTGAAGAATGCGTGGTAGACGTAAAGAATAAACATTTAACATATTAATATTATTATCATGAATGTGTGTGATGTCCATACATCGTATGATATCTATTTAAAAATTAATTAGATTAAATAAGTGTTTTTAAAATATTTATTACTTTTATACACCCATATTAAATATTTAATTAATATTAAATATTTATTTAATTATTTTATCTATATTATTTACTATTTTATTTAACTATTTTATTTAACTATTTTATCTTTAACTATTCTATTTATTTATTTATCTATTTCATCTATTTATTTTTAACTATTTATTATCAATGACCGATTTTCTATCATTGATAATAAATAGTTAAAAATAAATAGATGAAATAGATAAATAAATAAATAGAATAGTTAAAGATAAAATAGTTAAATAAAATAGTTAAATAAAATAGTAAATAATATAGATAAAATAATTAAATAAATATTTAATATTAATTAAATATTTAATATGGGTGTATAAAAGTAATAAATATTTTAAAAACACTTATTTAATCTAATTAATTTTTAAATAGATATCATACGATGTATGGACATCACACACATTCATGATAATAATATTAATATGTTAAATGTTTATTCTTTACGTCTACCACGCATTCTTCAATCGAACACATGATCGCGTTCGATAGCGCCAGTAGTACCTTAACCTACCGCAACCTACCATGACAAGGAAGCAGCGGTACTTGCAGTCGCCGAGTAATTATCGTCGCATTGTCGCGTCGTGTAGTAACGTGTCCGCGCGTGTTTCTTTCATCGAGTGATTTTTAATCGCCAACAGTTATTATTCGACAGTGATTAGTGATAGAGTCATTAATAAATTTCTCGTCTCATCGAGTGAATAAATAAATGTGATTACGTTAAAGTTTATAAAAGAATGCAGTTCATAAAAGAAGAAAAACTTTCAGTTAATAATTTAGTGTGGATTTCTGTCTTGTGCAACGTGATATCTACGTTAAATTTGAGAACGTACGATCTATCGGAAAATTCATTTCTCCTTCAAGCAATTACAGCAATACATCAGAAGTCATCGAACAAGGTAATAATAACTATTTTTTAACGTTATGTGAAAACGGATCTCGGGAAGGACAGAGGGACAGTGTGTCAAAGAAAATTCGCGAAAAGAGAGGGGTTTTTAGTGGGTAGGGAGTACCGAGTTGGTAATTCGACTTGGTACTCGAGTCCCACATAACTCACTGGATCGACCGGTGAGTATGCATGAAATGCATTTTCCCCTCTCGTAAAAAAAAAAAAAAAAAAAAAAATGTGAGAGAGAGTGAGCGAATGAAAGAGAGAGAGAGAGAGACAGACAGACAGACAGACAGCAGATAGAGAGAGAATGTATGTGTCGCATGTGTGTTGTGTGTATACCAGCTGATCGCAGCAGGCGCCCCGCGTAAGCGCCCGCGTCTGACGGGTCTCGCGTCACCCTTGCCTATCTCTTGTATCCGACCCGTCATGCGTTAACTTCTTTCTTTAATAATTCGAAAACTAAGCTTCGGACGAAATTTTGCAAAATGAAAAATCGTCTTAGAATTGACTCAACAATGTGTCATTTCACGGACACAGGGGTTATTTGGAATCACCCTGTATATACTCATATATAAATATATATATGTATATATATAATTAAATATATATATATATATATATATATATATATATATATTATAATATATATTATATTATTTTTATTTATAGTTAAATTACATTAATAATTTTAAACTTTCTCTCCTTGCATTATTATATATATATATATATATATATATATATATATATATATATACTTCTTAATCAGTTAATGTGTATGCAAGATTGTTCATTAAATTTTTATTAAAATAATAAATAATAAATACTTCATAAATATTTTCTACTATAATTCTTGCTATTTTCAGCTAAATTATTTATAAATATATATGTATTATCTTTAATTATACTTTATCTTATATATACAGAGTGTCCTATTTAACTTGACACATCGAAATATCTCGTAAAATCTAAAAGATACGAAAAAATGTTTCAGACAAAAGTTGTATGATTCTAAGGGAGACATAAGATGGTGTCATTAGTTTGAGCTTGAAGAGTCACCTGAAGGTCACATGAAGGTCACCACCAACTTTTTAAATGGGACACCCTATATGCTTTTGCATATTCTTGTTGCTTATCTCGAGAGCCTTCCAAAACACTATAATTAAGTACCTTTTCGTTAAATACTTCTTGAGTTATAAGGCTTGAAATTATTTCTTAATTTTACATAAACCATAAAATATCTAGTAAAATATTCATTTTTTGATTATCTTACTTTAATCCTTTTATATACAAAATAATGAGAGGAATCAATTGGTATAAAGAAAACATACAGTTGTTTATAAAAAAAATATAGAATTGTTAATTGCAAATTACATATTATTTCTTAACAACTATTATTTCGTAACAACTATGTGTTTTCTTTACACCAATTGAATCCTCTCATTATTTTGTGCATAAAAGTATTAAGGTAAAATAATCAAAAAATGAATATTTTACAAGATATTTTATGGTTTATGTAAAATTAAGAAATGATTTCAAGCCTTATAACTCAAGAAGTATTTAACGAAAAGGTACGTAATTATAGTGTTTTGGAAAGCTCTCGAGATAAGCTACAAGAATATGCAAAAGCATATAAGGCATCCCATTTAAAAAGTTGGTGGTGACCTTCATGTGACCTTCAAGTGACTCTTCAAGCTCAAACTAATGACACCATCTTATGTCCCCCTTAAAACCATACAACTTCTGTCTGAAACATTTTTTCGTATCTTTTAGATTTTACGAAATATTTCGATGTGTCAAGTTAAATGGGACACCCTGTATACAATAATAATTATTTAAGAATATATTTACTATAATGCAAATAGAGTTCAACATTATTAATCTAAATATTGCAAGAAAAATTGCTAATAAAAAAAGTTTGTATAAAGAAGTGATTATACATTTTCTGGATTATTATTGTTTTGTGCAAGATAATTAGTATAATATGTAAAACTTTAAAAATAACTTGATCCTTTGAAAACTAAAGAATTATATATAGGAAATATTTATAAAACATACATGGTTTGTTTTATTGATAGAAATTTATGAATATATTTAACAAATTTTGAATATTTTTTAAAAATATTTTTTGAATATAACCTATATACAATTCTTATTACTGTTTTTCAATAAACTAAATTATTTAAAAAAATATATGTATTACATATATAAGTTATCTTCTATTAATATTCTAAAATTCTTGTATTAATATTCTTAATATTCTAAAAAATGTATAGGCACTTCTTTACACAAGCTTCTTTATAAACAAACACTTCTTACAATATTTAAATTAAATTAATAAATAATAAACTTAAATCTATCTACATTAGTACATTATTATGGTATATATAAGATAAAGTGTAATACATGCATTTTTATAAATAACATATTGTAGTGATTTAAGAATATACGTACTAACTTAAATAGAATTCAACATTATGTATTAATCAAATTTAAATATTACAGGAAGAGTTTACTTATACAAAAACTTATATTAAGGAATAGCTATATATTTCCTAGATAACAAGCTTGTTGTACAAGCTTCTTTATAAGCAAACTCTTCCAGCAATATTGAAATTAGATTAGTAATAATAAATGCTATTCGCATTAGTACATACTCTTAAATCACTACTATGCATAATATATAAGATTTCCTAGATAACAAGCCTGTTGTACAAACTTCTTTATAAGCAAACTCTTCCAGTAATATTGAAATTAGATTAGTAATAATGAATGCTATTCGCATTAGTACATATATTCTTAAATCATTACTACGCATAGTATATAAGATAATGTAGAACATATAATGCATATTTACAAATAACTTCCATATATTATCTTGCATATGTATTAATGTGTTATTAATAGCACATACAATAATGCAAAGAGGATTTAAAATTAATTGAAATTATATTAGTAATAATGAATGCTATTCGCATTAGTACATATACTCTTAAATCATTACTACGCATAGTATATAAGATTTCCTAGATAACAAGCTTGTTGTACAAGCTTCTTTATAAACAAACTCTTCCAGTAATATTGAAATTAGATTAATAATAATGAATGCTATTCGCATTAGTACATATACTCTTAAATCATTACTGCGCATAATATATACAGGGCGATCCCGAAAAACCTTCCGTCTTTAAAATGACGTATTCCTGACACTATTCTAAGACAATTTTTTCTTTACCAAAATTTGATTTGAAGCGTAGTTTTTGAGTTATAAGCAAAAATAGTTAGTAAATCACGCGTCGAGTACAGGAGGCAGGCAGGGGCGGCCCGGCGCGCCGTGAACGCGGGCGCAGCTGATCGCCCGACAGGCGATTACCACTGCATGAGTCACTAACTATTTTATCTTATAACATAAAATTATGCTTTAAATAAAATTTTAAAGAAGAAAATGTCTTAGAATTACATCAGGAATACGTGTTCCTTAAAATAATGTTAATTATTAAAAGTTATTCCGGATCGCCGACCGTCGAACGCTGTAATCAGCTGATTGCTACATGCGATGTGTGTATGGTGGAGTGTGTGCGTAAAAGAGAGAGAGAGAGAGAGAGAAAGAGAGAGAGAGAGAGAAGGGGAGGAAGGGTAAGGGTGAGAAGGTTTTAGCCGATTGTTCGTCTTATCTCGCGTCAATCACGCGCCACGCGCAAGGCGTTTATTGTTAGATGTCGCGTGTCGCGTTTCTGGCAACACATAACCCTCGTGGTCGCGCAGTCTCCGCGGTCCGTCGCTTCGCGTCGAGTCATGTGTTCTCTCGCATTCGCGTTTCTTTTAAAGTAATTTTAAGTCTCGATAAAACGATGGGAATCGAGTGAGTAATAAACAGTAAACTCGTTATCGCGTAATCTGTGTCAATCGAGTGTAAGAGTGTTTCGAAGTGAGAAAGTTTCGATGTGCCGCGCATCTCTAACAATCAGCGGTGCAGCGATCTAATAATCGTGCAGCAGTTACAACAATACGTAGCATGAAGATTCGCTACGCTGCTACCAGGTGAGTGAGCAATAAGTAAGCAGAGTAAGTGAGTGAGTGAGTGAGAGAATGAGTGACTAAATGACAGAGTGTTGTAAAAGAGAGAGAGAAAAAAGTGTATGCGTACGTGCGTACGTGTGTATGAATGTCTGTCCCTTTTACCCTTCCTCCCTCTCTCTCTCTCTCTCTCTCTCTCTCTTTCTCTTTCTCTCTCTCTCTCTCTCTCTCTTTCTCTCTCTCTCTCTCTCTCTCTTTTACGCACACTCCGCCATACACACATCGCATGTAGCAATCAGCTGATTACAGCGTTCGACGGTCGGCGATCCGGAATAACTTTTAATAATTAACATTATTTTAAGGAACACGTATTCCTGATGTAATTCTAAGACATTTTCTTCTTTACCAAAATTTTATTTAAAGCATAATTTTATGTTATAAGATAAAATAGTTAGTGACTCATGCAGTGATAATCGCTTGTCGGGCGATCAGCTGCGCCCGCGCTCGCGGCGCGCCGGGCCGCCCCTGCCTGCCTTCTGTACCCGACGCGTGATTTACTAACTATTTCTGCTTATAACTCAAAAACTACGCTTCAAATCAAATTTTGCTAAAGAAAAAATTGTCTTAGAATAGTGTCAGGAATACGTCATTTTAAAGACGGAAGGTTTTTCGGGATCGCCCTGTATAAGATAACATAGAACATATAATGCACATCTACAAATAGCTTCCATATATTATCTTGCATATGTATTAATGTTTTATTAAGAGCACATACAATAATGCAAAGAGGATTTAAAATTAATTGAAATTATATTAGTAATAATGAATGCTATTCGCATTAGTACATATACTCTTAAATCATTACTACGCATAGTATATAAGATTTCCTAGATAACAAGCTTCTTTATAAGCAAACTCTTCCAGCAATATTGAAATTAGATTAATAATAATGAATGTTATTCGCATTAGTACATATACTCTTAAACCATTACTGCGCATAATATATAAGATAACATAGAACATATAATACATATCTACAAATAGCTTCCATATATTATCTTGCATATATATTAATGTTTTATTAAGAGCACATACAGTAATGCAGACAGGATTTAAAATTATTAGTGTAATTTCACTACAAACAAAAATAATTATAATTATAATTATTACATTATTTTACATATTAACATATATGTGTACATATGTATATGTAATGTATATATATTATATATATGTATGTATATGTACATACATATATATACAATATAGTTTATATATTTTATACATATTGTAAATATATATTTATCAATAATATATAATTATCTAATTATCTAAATAAATATATAATTATCAATATAAATATGTACAAGTAATATGACCTTTTCCGAATCAAAGTTTTTCATACTTTCTTTTAAAAAACAACATTATTTATACACATATTTACATACCTTCTTTATTCGATTTTTCTTCTTTCTCTCTTTCTCTTTTTTCTTCTTTACTTCTTTTTACTTTTTTCTTAACACACTACTATGTAATACGAAAAAGTAACAAATAGGTTATACGAAGCGCTCGAGCGCTACGCTACCTAACTTAACCTAACCGCGAATATATCGGAACGCACCATCCTATCAGCATCGCAGAAAAGGAGGCTTCAACATTTCGATATATTCGAGTTATCGACTTAACATGCACTTTTTAAGATAGGATTAGTAGTATCTATTTAATATACAGTTATTTAAATATATTTAATAATGTGAAATACTGATGGTTTTTTTAAAGGAAATATTTATCTTTATGAAACAAATTACTGAAAATATAGTAGTAATGGTTTATTGTTTTCTCTTTTTCAAGAATATACAAGGCGCTTTTCTAGGGAGCGATCCCAAACCCTTTACATCTCTCTCTCTCTTTTCTCCGTTATTCTCCCGGACCTGGCCTTCGTGCAACCTCTACAATCTTTGCTCCCTCTCCCACCCCTCGAACTTTCCCCTTCCCTTCTCGCCTGCCCTCCCCCCTTTTTTCATTCCTCGACATCTCTCCTTCCCATCCAATCCCCTCCTCTTGACTGTCCCCTGTCCTTCCTCCTCTTCTTCCTTCTCCTGCTTCTGTCCTTTTTCTTCCTCTCCTTTCCCGTCCTTCTTCCAGCCCTCCTGTTTTACCTCCTGTTTCGTCAGTTTTCTGTCCCCTAATCCTTTATCCTCCATCCTTTCCCCCCATCTCTCTCCCTCCTCCTTTCTTCTTCTACTTTCTTCCTCTTCTTTTTTCTTCTGTTTCTGTGCTTCTCTATCCTTCTCACCCCGTCCTCCTCCTGACTTGTCCCCGTTTTCCTTTGTTCTCTCTCCTTCTCTTTCATTCCTCAACTCGTTCACTTAACCAATTCTACAACTTTTTATCCATCTCTGCGTCTTCCACTTTCTATCCTAGTCTCACCTCCGTATTCTATTGCTCAGCGACTTTTTCTCTTCTTCAATCTCTTCCGCCAAATTCTTTATTATTATCACCATCTCCTCCATAGTTAATCTTCGCTCCCCCGCAGGCTCCTCCACAATCCATCTCCCCTAGTCATTTCTTCAGTCTTCTCTTTTGTAACCTCCTCGTTCTATCCCTCTCTTAATTGCTTTCTCTCTAACATCCCCCTCCTCTCTCTATCTCCCCCTGGCACCTGTGTGGCCTCGAACCCGCGCCACGCTCACCTCTCGCCCACGGCGAGTCCGCGCCGCAGCGTGCAAGACCACACAGGCCCCAATTATTGAAAATATATTCGCTCATAATATATTTGTGGAATCAAATATATCATAACTTTAGAAAATATAAAAGAGATATATTCATTTGCAGGTTCAATCTGCATCTGAGCCTGTTTATCATGCTGTTTATCATAATGGATTACACCACAAATTGGATTACAATAACTGTGTACTATTTTTGGATTGATGTTAATAATTCCGATGTTAATAAATTAATCTCCAAAAACTTACCTTTTTAAAAAAGATTTTTTGCACTAATTGTATCCAACTGTCATATTGTCTACAAAAATAGTGATATAAAAAAATTACGCCAACTAAGAATAAAAATTTGTACGAGATAAATAGAAGTACAAGGAAGAAAACTTGTACAAGTTAAATAGAAATATTTTAATTGAAAACATTGTTATACAAAATAGTTGCTTTAATTTTCAAAAATAATAATATTAAAAAATTAAAAATTAATTTAAAAATTGGAAACTGAAAATTAATATAAAACAAGAAAGTAAAAAAAAATTTAATTAAAAAGACTTGGCGCTGCCAATTTTATTAATATATTGTTCAGCTTAAAAGCCTAAATTTTCAAATGTAAATCAATATAAATTAATTAAATAAATTAGATCATTAAATTTAAATGTTAGACTAATAATTGGAATATGTTCCAATCTTTTAAATTTCCATATTATATAAAGTTGATAAAATTGGAAAAACATAAGTTTGAATAAATCTCATAGAAATTTCTAAAATAAAAGTATAATTTGTGAAAATAATATAAGAATTATAATAATTAAATTATTAATTGAAGATCCAGAAGATCTTAAGAGAATTAATATAAATGTCCAGCAATTATATTTGCTGTTAGATATATATTTAATTGGAATATATGCCAATTTTATTGGCAGCACAAAGTTTTTTTAATTAAAATTTTTTTTACTTTCTTGTTTTATATTAATTTTCAGTTTCCAATTTTTAAATAAATTTTTAATTTTTTAATATTATTATTTTTGAAAATTAAAGCAACTATTTTGTATAACAATGTTTTCAATTAAAATATTTCTATTTAATTGTATAAACGATAATGTTTTAATTACAAAAAATAATACAGATTTCCAATGTAATAGTATTTCTAATAAAACAGAGGACTGTTTTAATACAGATTAGTTTAATGTTTCACATTACTTATATTGCCAATCTTCTGATAACTCTGATAATGTTATTGAAAGTGATACTCCAATATCACAACAAAATATAGAAAATCAAAATTTATATAATCAAAGTAATAATTTTATTAATAAATTACGATCATGGGCAATATCATATAATATTTCACCATATAACGCCTTACGAAGTTTATTAAGTTTATTAAAATTAGAAACAAATATTACTTTGCCTCAAGATCCCAGAACTTTACTTTGTACTCCTCGACATGTACCCTACAAATCTGTAGGTTCAGGCACTTATGTATACATAGGAATTCAATTTACAGTTCAAAATTTAATTAATTTGTTAGAGAAACAGCCAGAAAAAATTAATTAATTTATTAATATTGATAGTTTGCCTTTAAGCAAAAGTTCCAGTAGTCAGATATATCCAATATTATGCTTAATATCTGAATATCCGCAATATCTGTAATAGGTATCTATGATGGTTATGAAAAACCTAATAATGTTAATTTGTTTTTACAAGATTTTACAGATGAAACTATAAAGTTATCAGAAGATGGTTTTATTTATAATAATCATGCTATACCATTTACAATTAAAGCATTTATATGTGATGCTCCAGCAAAATCACTCATTACTTCTTTCAAAGGTCACACTGGATTTTTTGCATGTACTAAATGTATGCAAAGAGGAAAATATATAAAAGCCAGAATATAGTATCCTGAAATAAATTATGTTGAAAGAACGGATGAAAATTTCCGTAATAGAGTTCAACCTGAACATCATACAGGAACATCAATTTTAAAAACAATACTTCGATTAACATGGTAAAAAGTTTTCCTCTTGAATACATGCATTTAGTATGCCTTGCGTAGTGAAAAAACTAATAAATTTATGGCTTTTTGGACCTATTTCACATAGATTATAAAAATCAACATACAATCTATTCAAATAAGAAACATAAACAGCCTGATACGAGCTAAACTGTGGATGATAGGTCAGTTAAAAAAACAAAAGGGTAAAAAAGAATGTCAATAAGTCGCATTTATTAAGAGAGCGACAAAAAAGTGAGACGTTTCGATGCTACTTTCATCTCTTCAGTACGAAGTGTTAAGATTCAAAATATGTGATCGCATCTCGAATATAGAAAGTCAACGTGTGTTGTGTGACAGCTTGGTTTCTGATAAAATTACATACATAAAATTAGATACATGAAAATAAATAAAGATAGTGAAAAAAACTAAATTAAATAATATGGCTTTTGAAACCTATTTCACAAGATTATCAAAAAATAAACATAGTAACATACAATCTATTTCAAATTAAGAAACATAAACAGCCTGATACGAGCTAAACTGTGGATGATAGGTCAGTTAAAAAAACAAAAGGGTAAAAAAAGAATGTCAATAAGTCGCATTTATTAAAGAGCGACAAAAAAGTGAGACGTTTCGATGCTTACTTTCATCTCTTCAGTCACGAAGTGTTAAGATTCAAAAATATGGTGATCGCATCTCGAATATAGAAAGTCAACGTGTGTTGTGTGACAGCTTGGTTCTGATAAAAATTACATACATAAAATTAGATACATGAAACATAAAAGATTAAATAAAGAAAAAATAGCGTGAAACTTAAAGAACCGTTACAATTAAAATAGATCATTTGTAAAAAATATTACCAAATCTCCTAAAATTTGAAACCTCCACACAGACTCGAGTCTTAGTATTAAAATAAAATAAACAAAGTTAAAGGCTCCTCTAAATTAACAAATCAATAATAAATAGTAAAAGGCAGTAAAGAGCCAACGCAGTTGTAGGGCGTGGATAAAATAATTTCCAAGGCAGCAAATCAATTTTAACAATCCTTTCGCTTTATTCCAATCGTTTCGGACTCAATTCGAGCCTTCTTCAGTGAATCTAATAAACACAAAGAAAAGATAAATAAATCAACTAAGGAAAAATTAAAACACAATCTCAATAAATACAAAAAAGAGGAAAAAGCATAGTCACATGTATGCATGATCTATAAGAGCGACGCGACTTCGTCAAGGCTGGTCCATCTGAGAAAACACGATGCAAAAAGCCCTCTCAACGGTACAAAGCGCGAAGAGCGATGCACTAACAAAATAAAACCAAAACTAGTCACAAATCTTAAAAAAGAGAAATTCATTAACACTAATTAAAGGCAACTCACTCACTCAGACAAGAGACAGACCAGCAAAAACGAAACGAAACAATCGACAAGCTCAAAATCGAATAGGCCGATAATTCAAACAGCAACGGTAATAATGTCATATTGTGGTCGGTAATAACAAGAGGACAAAGCCAGTCAAACCGAAAAACAACCCGCTAAATCTTGGGCATGTTTTCAACTATCGATAGGCACGAAGTATTTAATTTTACAGTATCGCTTTGGAGATTCAACGCATTTTTTTGGCGCTTAATATAAATCATTTCAGAAATGAGTCTTTTTCCTAAAAACGCTTCCTCATCCAAAATCTCGACATCATCAAAATCAAATGTGTGATTAAGCGCTCTATGTTCTGCAATGACGGACGTAAAATTCCTTCTATGTTCCTTGATTCTCGTTCTTAACAAGCGACCTGTTTGTCCTACGTAAGAGGCGTCGCAATCTGTGCAATTAATTTTATATACAATATTACTACGAGAATCATTCAGTAAACAGTCCTTGCCGACTTTAATAAATTTGCGCAAAGTATTTATTCCGGTGTAAGAAAGCCTGACATCGAGATCTCTGACGCAATATCGAAAACGCTCTGATATGTTCTTCACATATGGAACGTTAAAATATGTAATCTTATTATCACCTCTCTCATCATCATCAATCGCAATCTCAACATCATTTGAACCGTTGTCATGTTTGTTATTAAATCTATGAAATAGAATATTCAGTCGATCAATAATTGTGTGGAAAATAAGAGAGAGCGGATATCCGTTGTTGAGAAGGATGTTAACAATAAATTCGAGATTGTCTTGATGAAATTTAGGATGAGAAAGCCAGAAAACTTTATCTATTAACCCAATGATCGTGCCCTTCTTCTGGCAAAGGGGATGTCGCGACTCGAAGTGGAGGTACCTTCCCGAAAAAGTTGGTTTATGAAATCAATTGAATTCAATATATCCATTGTTTAAAATAATAGTGATGTCAAGAAAATTCAAACGGTTGTCGACACCCTCCTCAACAGTGAATTGCAGTCTTGTATGGAACGAATTAAAAATGTTCAGGACAACATTGAGCATTGAGGAGGGAGCCGCCAACACGATGTCGTCAACATATCTAAAATAAAACGGAAGGTCCATAGGTAGAGCCGCGATAGCCCTTGACTCTAAATCTTGAAGCGTGATCTCAGCGATAATCGGGGAAAGAGGAAAGCCCATGGGCGTGCCAAATGTTTGTTGATAACAAACATCATTAAACACAAAAAAAGTGGAATTTAAAATAAAGCGAACTGCCATTACAAATTCATCGCGAGGTATCCGGCAATTGATTCCTATATGGTCCCATCTAACAACCAAACTATTAATGGCCATATCCAAAGGCAGCATATCGAATTTCTGCTATTTTTTGATTCCTATATGGTCCCATCTAACAACCAAACTATTAATGGCCATATCCAAAGGCAGCATATCGAATTTCTGCTATTTTTTTTCGCTCTTCAAACGACAAAAGTGAATCATCTGTTATGTTTATATTTTCGTTTGTATTCTTTGTTTCTGTTTTAATTTTACATATTTCTATATGCGCTTTGGATTCTGCGTGACGATAAATTTTCGATAAATCACCTCTCATTGATTTATCACAAAATGAACAAAAAAATAAATTTACATCATGTGATAATTTGCGTAACCATGGCTTAAATAATTCAATTTCTAGCCATTGTTCTTGAAATTTATATTTTTCGGATATTTTTTTATCTGAATTTTTATTATCATTTTCATTATTAGTATTTAAAACTGAATTTTTTTCTTTAATATTATTTTTATGACACGCAGAATCCGCATGTCTTAAAATATGTGTATTGCACGAAAAATTTTTATTGCATATACTACAATAATAAAGACTATCGTCGGATGGTACTTTGCGTATCCAAGATTTATATCGATCATTATTGAGCCAAGCATTTGAAAAGCTTCGCTTAGATTCTTTTCTCAATTCATCATTCATTTTTGTGAAACAAAAAATAGACAGAAACAAAGAATTGAAGAAGAGTGAATAAAAGAAGCTAAAGATGAAAAATTATATATATATATATATATATATATATATATATATATATATATAATTTTTCATCTTTAGCTTCTTTTATTCACTCTTCTTCAATTCTTTGTTTCTGTCTATTTTTATATATATATATATATATATATATATATATATATATACAGGGTGTACTTCCTAGAAGTGGCCACCTCCTTTTATCTTTTAAACTAAAAGAGATAGACCATAACAAATATATATAAAATTAAATGGCTTTAACTGAACTTTATTGTGAGCATAGTGGTTGATTACAAAATATATCTGTATTAAAGAACGAAGAGATATGTATAATTTTTTTATAATAATGTAGATACTTTGATATAATAAAAGTTGTAGCGCTGTTTGAAACGAATATAACGATGCGTGATTTAATGTAAATATTTTTTTACATATTATACGAGATTTTCCGGCTTGAAATATCGCGGGCGACATCCACCATTTCATTTTCGGCCCTGCGATATAGCTAATTTCTGACTCGTGCATTAGAGGTTGACATATGTCATGTTGTGGTTTAATCATGATACTCACAAGTAACACTACCCAACTGCCACTCGCCGATTCGAATGAAACTTAACATACTTATTAAACACAGAAAAATATTGAATACGTGTTTTTTTGTTTCGGCTATAAACGCATTTTAAGGATAGAAATCACCCCTCAATTCCTGGGGGTGGGAACAACTACGGCTAATTATTTCCGAAACGATACATTTTCTGAAAAATGTGCTCAGGATTAAAGTTGTAGTATTTAAAGTGATGCATTTGATGGTGGTCTTGAGTTGATCTTGAGGTCGATTTTCAAGGTCAATTAAATCTGGAGAGCTAATTAGCCGTTGCCGCACTTTTGTCACATCCTGTATATAATCATGATTTCATGCACTGACTCATGTGTCTTCAGAACTGAATTGTAGATGCAAATTCACAGAAAAAATAAGGAGAAAAGTTTTGTGGGTAACTTTAGAATAAAAGTAAAGGTAAGAAAATGTTAAGTATCACCCTAATTGTAAGTTAAACATTACTCTTGTGCTTTATTAAAATAATATCTTCAATTTTTTTTTATTTTTATTGCTACTCTGAAGTTATCCGCAACACCTTTTACGTATACCCTTTATTTTGTGTTAGGATTTCATTTGAACATATGATTAATTGTCATTTTCACGACTGTCGTTGAGCAAGCATTTCCCAAGACTATTTCTTCATTTATTTTCTATGAGGTATCTCGTAAATTTCATTTCAACATATCTTCAATCGTGACTATACTTAAGCGAGTGTTCCTTGTTTGTAGTTTTACGTCAGTTGTTGTCACGGCTGCTGTTTCTCGTGAATGTTTTCAAAATTCTTTTGGAGAGTATTTACAACAAATACTTTTCCATCGTTTATTCCCACGACTACTTTTTGTGTTAATTTTATTTGGGCTTATAATCACAAACATTGCTTTCTGTGAATTTACTTTGAATCTCTGATATGATATTAGTATTAAAGCATTATTAATTTGCAAAAATTTCATAATGTCATTAAACCCGAAAAATATTTTAAAGTTATTATGTCTCACTTTCGAAGACCAAGTGTACAGTATAGAATCTAGAATAACAGATGAAGAAAGATTATTCGCTTCTCAATTAGCAGATTTGATAAAAGACACTATCAATTTTGACGTGTTTCAAGAGACTTCTGATACTTTGAGCTTTATTGATGTTAGTGTGATTCCTGATGCTGGGTTAGTTGAAGACGATCCAGGAAATGTTTTAGAAGTTGTGCAAAATGATACAAAATTCAGAGAAATTGTAGACATTGATTATAAAAGCAGAGCAATTCAATTTTGGCGATCTGGAAAAAAGAAAAGAAAGACTATAGAATCAGTCAAAAACCAATTTAAAAAAGTTACAGATGAAAAACAACTGTACAGATGGGAAGTACAAGTTGCTGAGAATGCGTCAAGGACTGATAAATTGTTATATATTTCTCAATACGTTCTAGAACAATTTAAAAGTTCATCTGATCGAAATTTACTCATTCATGATTTAGATCTAAAGAGATGGGTCTTGAAAGCAAAAGAAGAAGTTCATTTATCTTCTCAATTATTTACGGCTTCATCGAAATGGATACACAAGTTCAAAATAACACATGGCATTGTTTCAAGAAAGATAAACAAATTCCTGACACAAGCACATATTTCAAATAAAGCAGAACTATTGCAACAAGCTTCCAATTATGTGAGTCAAGTCAAATTAGAGATAGGCTTGCTAGGAACAGCAAACGTTTACAATTCAGACCAATCAGGGTTCAATTTGGAAACACATGCTGGTACATTAGCATCGAAGGGTTCTTTGAAAGTGGAATGTCTTGCCCAATCTCTGAACTCCTTGACCCATAGTTACACAATACAGCCTCTAATATCTGCTGATGGTATCTTGAAATCCCCTTTATTAATAGTTTTGCAAGAGACAAGTGGCCATTTTGGACCGATAGTACAGAAGTCAATGTACAAAGCGGATAATATCCTCGTTTTCGCCACAAAATCTGGAAAGTTGACATCTGACTTGGCTATTAAATGGTTTGAAGCTGTCTTCTTGCTTAATGCTGGCGAGAAGTCTGTTTTGTGTTTGGACTCTTGGTCAGGACAAACAGAAAAAAAATTTGAAAATACAGACAAGGGTGGCAAGGAAATAAAAATCCTTACAATTCCTGCCGGAACAACTGGCTCCATTCGACCATTGGATGTTTACGTATTCAGACCGTGGAAAAACTTCCTGAAACAATTTTCAGACTTAATTCTTTTATACAACTATGACATTAATCTACATTTGAGGAATAACATTCTCAAAATTCAATCATTAATCCACAATCAATTTTCATCACCCCGATTCAAAAACATAATTAAATACAGGGTCTGTCCGGAAAGTAATGCGTCGCATTTTTTTAAAAAAAATTTATTGATCGGATAGGTTAAACAACTTAAAATTTTTCAAAGTATGACCCTTCTGCATCAATACATTTTTGCCAACGCGATTTCCATGCGTCATATGCTTTCAGGAACTCCTCACGCGGGATGCTCTTCAGGTAAGCCGTCGTAGTAGCTTGCACGTTATCCACCGACTCGAGATGCTTTCCTTTGAGGTTCCTTTTCAGCCGAGGAAACAAAAAAAAGTCCGCCGGGGCCAGGTCGGGACTGTAGGGTGGCTGCGGCAACGTTGTCACACCGATCTTGGTCAGGTAGGCCGTGACAACAAAGGCGGTGTGAGCCGGCGCGTTATCGTGATGGAGTTTCCACGAAGCGCGGATCTCCTTCCGAACGCGGGCAACCCTGTGATTCAGTCTCTGAAGCACTTCCTTATAAAATTGAGCGTTGACGGTCTGGCCAGTAGGTACGAATTCATGGTGCACTATCCCCTTTGCATCAAAAAAAACAATGAGCATGGACTTCATCCGGGACTTGCTCATGCGAGCCTTCTTCTGGCGTGGCGACGACGTCGTGTACCATTCTGCACTCTGTTTCTTTGACTCCGGATCGTACTCAAAGATCCATGACTCATCCCCAGTGATAACGTTGTCCAGGAAATTGGGATCATGTTCACAGAGTTCCTTGAGTTCTCTACACACTTCCACTCGGTGTTGCTTTTGCGCATCGGTCAAAACTTTGGGCACGAGTTTTGCGCAAATCTTCCGCATGGCCAAGTCTTCCGATACAATCTCATGAACAACCGTTTTCGGCAAGGTCAATAATTCCGACATCAAGCGAACACTCATTCGACGGTCTGAATTCAGTAACTGGCGCACACGAGTCACATGATCGTCCGTTCGCGATGTTGACGGGCGTCCTGCGCGGGCCTCGTCGGTGATGTCCTTCCGACCTTCTCTAAACATCTTGTGCCATCTGTTGGACTGCGATCTGGAAAGGCAATCGTCCCCGAAGGCTTCCTTAAGCATTTCAAAAGTTTCGAGCGGCGTCTTTCGAGCGCCAGCTTCACGCAAAACTTTATCGCATAGCGTTGCTCTAAAGCATTGATTCCCAAAGTGGTCCAGGTGGACCCCCAGGGGTCCACGGGAGACTCGACGGGGGTCTACGTTGGCGTGACAAAAAAATGGGGGTTCACAATTCGTAAGTGGGGGTGCACGAAAATTTATCTGGTTTCGATAGTGAAGAACTAAAACGTTGGCTTGACTTCACCTATCAATGTAGGCAGATAATATTTTAAGAAGCTCAGTGACTGTTACTTGTAAAAACTTGCATAGTCCATATTCAGTACAACGTGTCGAGACTTGCAAAGCGCCGTTGCCGCGCCGCTGCCGCGCCGCCGCCCGCGACGCTTGTTCAGACGTGCAAAGGGACGAAATACGACTTGTGCTGTGTGTGCTTGCAATCTTGCATGAACTTGTTTGATTCTTCACTAATATAAATACGAATGGCAAGGACAAACGTTATTAATTTGTTTTCGGAATTTCGAAAAGTAAAGTAAAGTGAATCGATGTTAGTGTTTGCCAGTGTCGGAAAAAGTAAGTACCTACCTGCCTATTTGTTATACATACTTTTATGTTGTAATAAGTATATTTGTAATGTTTGCGTGTAGTAGGTACGTAATAAAAATTAAATACTAAAAACTAAACAGAGCCATTATTAGATACTTCCATAAAAGAACAGAAAGCCGAGAAAGGTTGAACTTTTTGTTAAAATAGCCATATCCTGTTAGGTAACTGATACGAAACATGGCTGAATCTAAAAAGAAATGTCGACAGTACAATGTTGATTATTTGAAATTTGGTTTTCTTCCATCAAAGGCAGACAAGCGATTGCCCATATGCCTTTTATGCAACAAAGTTTTGAGCAATGACTCTATGAAACCATCGAAGCTCGAAGATCATCTAAGAAAGTGTCATCCTGATAAAATAGGCAAAGATTTGAAATATTTTCAAACATTGAAAGCAAAATATGAAAAGAGACCCACCGTGCACAGTATGTTCGCTTCAACGTCTCAAAGTAACGATGATGGCTTGCGGGCATCTTACAATATCTCATTACTTATAGCGAAATCTGGAAAACCGCACACCATTGGAGAACAGTTAATTTTACCCGCTGTTGAAGAGGTTTTAAAAACTGTTCTGCACAAATCTCCATTTGACATACTCAAAAGAATTCCTTTGAGTAACAACACTGTACAAAGACGTATTGATGAAATGAGCTCTGATATTGAAAGCTTCTTGTGTAATTATCTGCAAACAACTCATTTTTCTATTCAACTGGACGAGTCAACTTTACCTGGTAATGAAGCATTATTATTGGCATATGTTCGATTTGTTATTGACGAAGAAATTCATGAAGAGCTACTATTCGCCAAAACTTTGGAGACGGACACTAAAGGTGAATCAATATTTAATGTCCTGAGTGATTTTTTTAAGGAAAAATCGATTCCATTCACAAACATTATTTCGGTGGCAACAGATGGAGCTCCTGCCATGGTCGGGCAATATCGTGGGTTTATAAGCCATCTTAAAAGAATTATACCAGAGGTAACTGCAATTCACTGTGTCATCCACCGACAACACCTAGTAGCGAAAAATTTGAGTGATAGATTGCACCAATCGCTTCAATTTGTGATTAATGCAGTTAACAAAATAAAAAGCAATGCGTTGAATACGCGTTTATTTGCACAATTGTGCGATGAAAATGATGAAGACTTCCAACGATTGCTCTTACATACTGAAGTACGCTGGTTGTCGAAAGGTGCATGTTTAACAAGATTTTACTCACTTTTTGAATCAGTTTTAGAGTTTCTGGAAAGTAAAGATCCAGATTTAAAAGAAAACCTAATCAATTTGAAAGCAGACATCGCATATTTAACAGATTTGTTCAAAAAATTTAATGACATTAACTTACAATTACAAGGGGACAGCCTCAATTTAATAAAAACAAAGGGTGTAATTTCAGCTTTCCTTGGAAAATTGAAATTTATGAAGCAAAATATTAGTCGCCGCGAATTTTCCCAGTTTCCAAACTTGTCACAGGTAGAATGCCTTGATGAGGATATTCAGATATACGTTCAACATTTAATTGCCCTGCATGATGACTTCAAAATCAGATTTGAAGATATTCTGACGATGGAAATACCACCATGGATCATAAATCTATTTGATGAAACGGAAGTGAAGAATGTGATATTACAAGAGGAGCTACTCGAGCTCAGCACTAATGAGGAGCTGAAGGTGAAATTTAAAAGAGGGTATCAAACATTTTGGCTGCAGGCAGAAATACACGAAAAATATCCTGGACTGTGGGGAATTGCGAGAAAGCTTTTGATAGCGTTTCCCTCGTCATATCTTGTCGAAAAAAGTTTTAGTGTCGTTACAAACCTTTTAACAAAAAAAAGGAGCAGATTGAACATCACAGAACGGGGAGATTTGCGGTTATTCCTAACAAAACTGAAGCCAAATATTGATAATTTGCTGTCAATCCATCAAGTACATCCCTCCCATTAAAATTATGACTATTTTGTGATTGTCATTGTTGAAGTTACGTTACGTTATTAGTGTTTAATTTTAGTTATATTACGACTTTTATATTACATATTTTAATAAATACAACACAAGAAAATATACTATTTTTCTTTTTATTTTTACCACTCCGAATGGGGAGTTTTCTAAATAAAATAAGTGAGAATTGATTGGTTCCTTGTGCTGTGAGTAAATGTCAAAAAAGTAAAGTGGTATGAAATCACTTTTCTGATTGGCCAACTTTACTTTTTTGGCATCCACTCATAGCACAATCAATTAACCAATCAATTTTCACTTATTTTTTTTTTTCGAAAACTGTTAATTCGTGGTTGGAACTCAGCTGCGACGCAAATTTCCAGTAGTTAGATCTAATCTTCACATTTTTTGTCGAGTTTTGGGAATATGGTAGAAATGTAGCTGCGGGGGATCCACCGGAACCAGCAAAATTTTGAAAGTGGTCTATGAGAAAAAAAAGTTTGGGAACCTCTGCTCTAAAGTTTTCTCCATCATAAGTTCGACGCGACTACTACGTAAACGTTCACAAAAAAAGCCGTCCTAACCCTCCAAGCGCACGGAGACAATTGACCGACCAATCATTGGAAAGCTAAGGGTTCCCCCCACTCTCCCCAACCGGTCCGAACGCACTGCGACGTATAGTCACGTCACAAAAAAATGCGACGCATTACTTTCCGGACAGACCCTGTACGCCTGGTGGAAAAGTGGATATATCGAAGAAAAGCCAAATAGAAGTGAAATACCTGTTGATTTCTGTTTAAAGAATTGCGGTACAGTTTGCAAAATCTGCAATAACATTGCAGTAATAAAATGTGCGTGGTGTACTAATTCTCTGTGTATGGAGCATTTTTTTTGCGATAGAAAATGAAACTTTTCCTTACTATTGCCATGAATATAAAGAATAATGTCAATTATCGTAGAATTTATACCCATAGGATGTATAAAAAGAAATCAAATCTTGCCTTCACTGACTGGATCTCGATCACATCTTGTCTTCACTGACTGGATCTCGATCACATCTTGTCTTCACTGACTGAATCTCGATCACATCTTGTCTTCACTGACTGGATCTCGATCACATCTTGTCTTCACTGACTGGATCTCGATCACATCTTGCCTTTACTGACTGGATCTCGATCACATCTTGTCTTCACTGACTGGATCTCGATCACATCTTGCCTTCACTGACTGGATCTCGATCACATCTTGCCTTCACTGACTGGATCTCGATCACATCTTGTCTTCACTGACTGGATCTCGATCACATCTTGTCTTCACTGACTGGATCTCGATCACATCTTGTCTTCACTGACTGGATTTCGATCACATCTTGTCTTCACTGACTGGATGTCGATCACATCTTGTCTTCACTGACTGGATTTCGATCACATCTTGTCTTCACTGACTGGATCTCGATCACATCTTGTCTTCACTGACTGGATCTCGATCACATCTTGTCTTCACTGACTGGATCTCGATCACATCTTGTCTTCACTGACTGGATCTCGATCACATCTTGTCTTCACTGACTGGATATCGATCACATCTTGCCTTCACTGACTGGATTTCGATCACATCTTGCCTTCACTGACTGGATCTCGATCACATCTTATCTTCACTGACTGGATCTTGATCACATCTTGTCTTCACTGACTGGATCTCGATCACATCTTGCCTTCACTGACTGGATCTCGATCACATCTTGTCTTCACTGACTGGATCTCGATCACATCTTGTCTTCACTGACTGGATCTCGATCACATCTTGTCTTCACTGACTGGATCTCGATCACATCTTGTCTTCACTGACTGGATCTCGATCACATCTTGCCTTCACTGACTGGATCTCGATCACATCTTATCTTCACTGACTGGATCTTGATCACATCTTGTCTTCACTGACTGGATCTCGATCACATCTTGCCTTCACTGACTGGATCTCGATCACATCTTGTCTTCACTGACTGGATCTCGATCACATCTTGTCTTCACTGACTGGATCTCGATCACATCTTGTCTTCACTGACTGGATCTCGATCACATCTTGTCTTCACTGACTGGATCTCGATCACATCTTGCCTTCACTGAC
Source organism: Camponotus floridanus (assembly GCF_003227725.1). Classification (NCBI taxonomy): domain Eukaryota; kingdom Metazoa; phylum Arthropoda; class Insecta; order Hymenoptera; family Formicidae; genus Camponotus; species Camponotus floridanus. Next base: position 119,283 of record NW_020229249.1, read on the forward strand.
TGGATCTCGATCACATCTTGTCTTTACTGACTGAATCTCGATCACATCTTGCCTTATTTGAATGGATTAATTAACTTCTGTTTCCTTTATTAGTCGAATCACTGACTGATCTTGCTTTAATTAATTGGATCAATGAACGCTTTCAAATTGAGATTTGTTTTATCTAAAAACGTCAAAAAACGTTCATTGTGCACATTTTCACCTTAAAAATTAATCTCAAGGCCGATTTCACGATCATTATTAAATACATTAATTCGAAGTTCGAACCCTACAACTTTGATTGTAACATTGTTTTTCAAAATATGCATTGTTTTGAATAAATACAAAATTCTGTAAAAAAAACTGATAATCATCAAATAACCCTCTTTAATCAATCGAACTATCCACGTTCTGAACGTAAAATTTTACGCTCTATCGATTTTCGGGATTAAAAGTAGGTATTTTCTTTGAAAAACATGAGATAATCTTCAACTGACCTTGAAAATCGACCTCAAGGTCAACTCAAGACCACCATCAAATGCATCACTTTAAATCCTACAACTTTAATCCTGAGCACATTTTTCAGAAAATGTATCATTTCGGAAATAATTAGCCGTAGTTGTTCTCACCCCCAGGAATTGAGGGGTGATTTCTATCCTTAAAATGCGTTTATAGCCGAAACAAAAAAACACGTATTCAATATTTTTCCGTGTTTAATAAGTATGTTAAGTTTCATTCGAATCGGCGAGTGGCAGTTGGGTAGTGTTACTTGTCAGTGTACGAAAAATATAAATAGAAAACTTATGATTAAATAATATAATATCTAATATTACAATGGATACGAATAGTAAATTTAATAGAATGCGAAGAATTTTGATACGTGCTAATTTTGATCGTACAGCTGCGGTACGAATGTACCGAGAAACATATCGTGATGATATACCAATACCATCAAGACAATCATTTCGGAGGTAACAAATAACTTTATAAAAAATAAAAATTAATTAAAAAATTTAACTAAACATTGCACATTTATAAGATACATATTTCACATTATTATTCGATATTTTACATGTAGATTGGCTAAAAGATTAGAACATGAGGATAACGCTGCAGGATGTCAACATTATGCAGAACATCCTCGTAATAATGATTTAATTGAATTTGTTAGATTGATTATTCAAGGAAATCCTCATCTAAGTGTGCGAGAAATAGCATGACAAACAGGTAAATGAGTATTATCACAAAAAAGATATAAAATATACATAAAATATGAGGTATGGAAATAATTAAATAAATAAATATAAAAATCAATATATTAAATCAATTGTCATTGCAGTTCACTTTTTTAAAGTTTTCTTCTTTTAAAATAGGAATCTCAAAATCTTCAATACATAGGGCACTAAAAAAAGTCTGCAACTATATCCATACCGTGCTAAAGAACATCAGCAATTAATTTTAAGAGATTTCGGAAATCGAAGAATATTTTGTACATGGGCTTTACAAAAAATAAAAGAAGATCCAGATTTTTTTTCAGCGAGTACTATTTACAGACGAAGCGACTTTTTTGAATACAAAAGGAATAAATAAACAAAATTGTCGCTATTGGTCGACAATCCTCGTTGGCTTCGTCAAATTCCTTCTCAGCACCAGTGGAAATTAAATGTATGGTGTGGAATTATTGGCAACCATGTAATTGGTCCATATTTTTTTGACGTAACTCTCAACGGAGAGAGATATGCAAATTTTTTAATAGACACTTTACCAATTCTGCTTGAAAAGGTTCCTCTCGATGTACGTATGTGGTATTAACAGGATGGCGCACCAGCTCATCGAGTCAGATATTGTGTAAATATATTAAATAAAAAATTTCCACATTCATGGATTGGATTAAATGGACCAATTGCATGGCCGGCAAGATCATCGGATTTAACGCCGTTAGATTTTTTTCTTTGGGGCAAGATAAAGGATTTGGCCTACGCCACAGCTCCCACCACACAAGAGGACATGCGTCAAAGAATTATTGATGCATGTGCTTCGATTAATGTAGAAGAATTACGTAATGTGCAAGCTTCATTAATTCGCAAATTCCAGTGGTGCTTAGATGAGAACGGCGGCCATTTCGAACATTTACGGAATTAAATTCATTTTTCTAACAAGGAAAGGGTCGGAAGTGTCCCCCTCCGATTTTAATGAGCTTTGAATATGTTGTAGTCTAGATCAAAATAGGAGACACGTATTTTTTTATAAGTGCTGAGTCGGCCGTTAAGGGGGTGAAACACCTTCTTGAAAAAAATCGATTTTTTCATTTCTCAGCGGATACCGTCGAAGCGATAAGAGATATAAACAAAAGTTTCAAATAAAAGTTTTATGGTCTTTAATGTACTTCAAAATCATGTAATCAGATTTGTCGAAAATGTCATATTTTTCGAAATCCCCCCCCTCCCTTTTAATGTTTGAAAATTTTTAAATTTGTCTCATAACAAAACTTATAGCTCATTTAACGACAAATTCAATCATATATAATAAAGTTGTATTCCGAAGTCATTATATATATGTATATGGAAATATTACATAAAATACCGTACATAATTATTGCATACAAGAATAACAAATATTCATGGTTGATATCGGTTACAAAGATGATGATCATGAAAGAAATGATTTATACAAAGGGATTTTTTACACCATGAGCAAGAAATTACAGCAATTCCACCGCAAATATCACATGTTGGTTTTAAATTAGTTTTGAAACAAAAATCTACTGGTGTATCAAATTCTTCTGGTTTCTTTTCTAAATAACCACTTTTATACCATGCATATTTGAATAAATTTTTAAACCTTGGTGATGAAAATTGATTATGTGTTAATGATTGTAATTTTAAAATATTGTTTCTTGAATGAAGCTTGACGTCAAGATCTAAAAGCATGATGGTATCTGAAAAATGTCTAACAAAATTTTTCCATAAACGAAAACCGAATACATCTAAAGGTTGTATTTTTCCCGTTGCTCCAGCTGGTATAGTTAACAAATTAATATTGTCTATAAAATCTGGTTTGTTTCTTTGAATTATATCAGGACAATGACCAGTCCAAGAATCTAATAATAACACTGATTTTGGTCCAACATTTGGAAAAAACACTTCTTTTCCAGATCTCAAAATGATGCGATGTTAATTTTCCAGATTTTGATGCCATGACAAAGATATTATTATCTTTAAACATTGTTTCTTTTACTATTGGACCAAATGTTCCAGTAGGTTCTTTTAAAACAATAAACAGAGGCGATAATAATCTACCATCAGCTGAAACAATAGGTTGTATAATATAACTATGTGTAGTTGCTGATATGGATTGTACTATGCGCTCTACTTTTTTAATACCAATAGGTGATAGTGAACGACCGGAATGAAATTCTAATTGAAATCCACTTTGGTCCGAATTATATACATTTTCAATTCCATATTGTATAATAGAAGATTTAACATTTTCGATAAATGACTTGCTTCGTGCTTCTAAATCTTTGTCTGACGCTAAATTTTTTTTTGTTATAAATTTTGTAATTTTTCTAGATACGATATTATGTGCAAGCTTAAACCTTTTTACCCATGATAATGATGCTGTAAACCCAAGTAGATTTACTTCCTTCTGTGCGCGAAGAGCCCATCGAGCAATATCAATGTCATGAATAATTATTCCCTTTTCAATACCTTCATGGAATTTATTTAACGTATATGTTGAAATTTCTTTCAGTTTATCAAATCTGTTGCCACCTTGATTTACTTGCTGCTCCCATCTTCTTAATTGACGTAATGACGTGACTTTCCGAAATCTATTTCTTATAGATGCAAGAGTTCTTGACTTTTTTGTTCCACTTCTCCATAACTCTACTGCATTTCTTTTATATTCTATTGGTACAGAATCCGCAACACATTCAATTTCTTTTACAAAATATGTGTCTTCTTCTCTTTCTTCATCAATTACAGGTTCTACTTCAGGTATATCAAATTCGTTTTGAAAATCTAATGATGATTCTTCATAAACTTCAAACGCTTCTTCATACATTGATCGAAGCATATTTTCCATCATGTCTTTTGTTTCATTTTCATCTGTTGTAACAGGACTTTCTGGGAATTCCCCAGTCATATACAGTGCAGTGTATAGCAGTACTGCTACATTTCTTGGATTAAACATTATCTAAAAAAATTATTAACATTATGTATATTTGTTTTATAAATATTAGCAAAAAAATACTTATTAGCAACAAAAATATTTTATTATTTAATGCGTATTAATAATTTGTTACGTTTTCCGAGTTTCATGAAAAATAGAACAGTTTTATCACATAACTTAAATAAAGTAATAAAATATTAATTATAATTTAAATACATTAAAACAAAACAGATAAACCGCAATTTTGAATGAAGTGTAAGTAAAAGCAAAAAACTATAAAAGTTTTAAAAATCGAAAAAGTACATACATACTGTATTGTTGTGTGCGTGGGGCACAATTGTTTTTTCAGGATAACGGCTAGTCTTGTTAATTAACTCGAGCACTTGTTAATTATTTGATAACTGATTTGTGACTGTCCGCCGCTTCTAGGCGGTGGCTTTTAACGCCTCCGGTTCTGAACGATTATCGGAGGAGGATCGCGCGGTGGCATGACCAAATAAAATCATTGGTTATTTCTAAAGTGGCGTGATCAAAATGCAAGCGAAGGAAGTCCGAAGACTTCCTCGCATTTTATTGCAATTCAGCGCTATTTCGAGAGTGATTTCTTCCTCTGTTTGATGACTTGGCCGTGTGATACTGGCTGTATCAGCACTTCGGGCAGCTGACTTTCTTATCGCGACGCATTTTTTCGCTCGCTTTATAAGTTATAATCCTTTTAATTATTTTCTTATATATATAAATATATTTACTATCGCGCTCGCGTATATTCGATAGACGCTTTAATAGTAATATGTGTTCCACTGCACGCAGTTGTTAATAAAATAATATATTGCACCAACTCATTTCGCGAATGCGACATCTGTTTATTCATAGAATTGAATCTATTAACATCGGCATCTGATCAATAATTTTCCTTGTCCGACTAGTTTTATTTTTCATGCATTAAAAACATTACTTTTCCATATAAATTATATGTATATTTATTGTCACATAATATAGACATATATTATAATTATAATTATTATATAATTTATAATTATATTTATAAATATAATTTCTATAATTTATAAAAATATATTCTCATAAATTATTTATTGCTAATTTATGGTTGCCTCTGTGAGTTTGCGAAGAAAAATGACTGTCGCTGTGAATAACGAGCGTCATAAGGCGGATAAAGCGGGCGTATAGTAGTGTATAGGGATATTTTTAATTTATTTCTGAAAAATGTGACTTCGGAATACAACTTTATTATATATGATTGAATTTGTCGTTAAATGAGCTATAAGTTTTGTTATGAGACAAATTTAAAAATTTTCAAACATTAAAAGGGAGGGGGGGGGGGATTTCGAAAAATATGACATTTTCGACAAATCTGATTACATGATTTTGAAGTACATTAAAGACCATAAAACTTTTATTTGAAACTTTTGTTTATATCTCTTATCGCTTCGACGGTATCCGCTGAGAAATGAAAAAATCGATTTTTTTCAAGAAGGTGTTTCACCCCCTTAACGGCCGACTCAGCACTTATAAAAAAATACGTGTCTCCTATTTTGATCTAGACTACAACATATTCAAAGCTCATTAAAATCGGAGGGGGACACTTCCGACCCTTTCCTTGTAAGTATATTAATGTTGTATACATAGGTATAATGTTATGTGTATACATAATTATTATAAAAACGTTAAGTGTGTTCTATACAATTAAATCTAAAATATTATGATATGTTCAAAATAAATAAATAAATAAATAAATATGTATACGCGTTTATTAATCTTAATAATTTAATTAAAATATTATTATATCTTAATAATTTAATTAAAATATTATTATAATATTAATTAATATAATATAATATTAATTATAATATTAATTATAATATTAATTTAATTAAAATATTAATTTATTTTTCGGCGAGTATTATATTATATTAGATATTATAGTGTTATATTATAGTATTATATTATAATATTATATTAGATATTATATTTATATGTATTAGATATTATATTATTTAATTATGTATTAGATATTATATTAGATATTATATTTATATGTATTAGATATTATATTATTTAATAAGCTTTCTATTTGTATTTTTCGTACACTGAGTATCATGATTAAATGACAACATGACATATGTCAACCTCTAATGCACGAGTCAGAAGTTGGCTATATCGCAGGATCGAAAATGAAATGGTGGACGTCGCCCGCGATATTTCAAGCCGGAAAATCTCGTATAATATGTAAAATATTTACATTAAATAATACATCGTTATATTTGTTTCAAATAGCGCTACACCTTTTATTATATTAAAATATCTACATTATTATAAAAAAATTATACATATCTCTCCGTTCTTTAATACAGATAAATTTTGTAATCAACCACTATGCTCACAATAAAGTTCAGTTAAAGCCATTTAATTTCATATATATTTGTTATGGTCTATCTCTTTTAGTTTAAAAGATAAAAGGGGGTGGCCACTTCTAGGAGGTACACCCTGTATATATATATAATATATAGAAATTTGAAATAATCAGAACTCACACACAAATCGGGATTGTGACAGTTCTTGAACACTAAGATTTCAGAGCACGTATAAAAAAATACGTTTACTTGACAGTACAAGGCGACAAGATTATCTGATAAAAATAAATGCCGCGAAACAAATGAACGGTGTAAAACAAATTAAACGGCATGAAACAAATGAACAAATGCCGAGTGTGCCTCAGTGTCTGTCCATCAAAGCACGGCGACAGATCGAACATAATGTCTCGTAAGTAAATCAATATTTATACAAACATATTTAGAAATTTTATATTATAATTTTTTATCTTAATAATTTTATAGAAAACATCAATGAAGAAATGAATGCACTGGTGCTGCAGGATGCACCTAATGTGCAGCAGCTGCTGCAACAAATAATGCGGCAGCAACAGATTTTTGGTCAGCAGCTGCAAATATGCATGCAGCAGCAGCAGCAGCAGCAGCAGCAGCAGCAGCATCAACAGCATCAACAGCAGCAGCAGCAGCAGCAGCCGCCGTCGCCGCCGTCACCGCCGCCGCCGCAACCGCAGCCGCAGGAACAGAAGGAGCAACAGCAACGAGCAAAATGATACATCATTTTTTATATTAAATATATATATATATATATATATATATATAATATATATATATATATATATATATATACATATATATATACATATATATATATATACAGGGTGACCCATTTTAACTTAGGCAGCCAAATAACTCGAAAAATAAGCACACTACGAAAAAATGGTTAGAATCAAAATTTCGTCATTTCGAGGGGGACGTACAATGACGTTAAAATCAGCCCCCCCACCCCTCCCCCTGGGCGGTGAGGGGGGGCAAGTTTGAAATCTTAAATGGAACCCCCTATTTTTCATTGCATATTCTTGTAGCTTATCTCGAGAGCTTTCCAAAACACTATAATTAAGTACCTTTTTATTAAGTACTTTTTGAGTTATAAGGCTTGAAATAATTTCTTAATTTTACATAAACCATAAAATATCTAGTAAACCATTCATTTTTCGATTATCTTACCTTCATACTTTTATGTATAAAATAATGAGAGGAATCAATTGGTGTAAAGAAAACATACAGTTGTTTTTAAGAAAAAATATGGAATTGTTAATTGCAAATTACATATTTTTTCTTAGAAACAACTATGTGTTTTCTTTACACCAATTGATTCCTCTCATTATTTTATACATAAAAGTATGAAGGTAAGATAATCAAAAAATGAATGGTTTACTAGATATTTTATGGTTTATGTAAAATTAAGAAATTATTTCAAGCCTTATAACTCAAAAAGTACTTAATAAAAAGGTACTTAATTATAGTGTTTTGGAAAGCTCTCGAGATAAGCTACAAGAATATGTAATGAAAAATAGGGGGTTCCATTTAAGATTTCAAACTTGCCCCCCCTCACCGCCCAGGGGGAGGGGTGGGGGGCTGATTTTAACGTCATTGTACGTCCCCCTCGAAATGACGAAATTTTGATTCTAACCATTTTTTCGTAGTGTGCTTATTTTTCGAGTTATTTGGCTGCCTAAGTTAAAATGGGTCACCCTGTATATATATATATATATATATATATATATATATATATATACAGTGTGCTAAAAAAGTATCGCATATGCTCAGTGCCATCCGATAGAGAATGAGAATTTAAGAAAAAATGTCTAATACTATTTTTCGATCCCATGAATAATTTCGCCGCATTGATTATTGTAAGTCAGTTAATCAGCACGGAGCTACAAGAGGAAGCCAGGGCGAAGCGCGCTAAGTCTGCGGCACGACGGCTACCGCGCTCATATCATGCTCTCGTATCGAGCGGAGGGAAAGTGCTTGCGATCTATTTATTTTACTCACTTCTTTTTTACGTACTTTTAATATTCAAATCGTGCAAGTTTTTTAAGCGCGATCAGACATTATAAAAGTAAATTGACGTTACTAATAACTCGACTATCTCGCTGTAGCCACATTTTATTTGAAATTATTTTGTTACTTTTATCAAAAAGAAGGTGAATAAAATAAATAAATAGATCGCAAATACTTTCTCTCCGCTCGGTACGAGAGCATGGTATAAGCGCGGTAGTCGTCGCGCCACAGACTTCGCACGCTTCGCCCCTGGCTTCCTCTTGTAGCTCCGCGCTGATTAATTGATTACAATAATTAATTGCGGCGAAATTATTCATGGGATCAAAAAATACTATTAGACATTTTTTCTTAAATTCTCCTTCTCTATCGGATGGCACTAAGCGTATGCGATACTTTTTTAACACCCTGTATATATATATATATATATATTGCGACGCCGTTGCCCACCTCGAGAACGCCGATCCCGAGGGGTAGCGTGCAAGTTTTGGCCGATACGGTATTTAACGGTATCAGGTTTTAAGCGGTATCTCCAAATTACGGTAGCGTGCGGTAACTTATAATGCGGTAACTTATTTCCTGAAATTAAGAAGGTAATTGAGCGCCAGGCGCGGTATTTTCGCGCCACGATAACGATACGGAAACGGCAAGATCCGGTAATCCAGAGCTCAGTATGTGGCAGAGGGGCAGGGTTCTTTGCGAATTTTATACAGAGAGAGAACGCTAGATAATGTGTGGGAGAGAGAAATAATCGACACTGAGTTAATCTTACTTACAATTACTTAGAGTATATTAAACAGTTATAATACAGAAGAAATAATGTAACAAAGTCAAGATTAATATGATATATAACATTCGGTATATAAAAAAAACAAACTAGGAACGAACAGATAAATCTCGGAATATAAACAATCGAAGATCCAAGTTTGAAAGACAAAGGACTTGAGACTTATAACGAATGACGCGAAGGTCATGGACCGTGATAACGGAAACGATCTATTCAAAATGTGTAACTATAATACAACGATGAAAGCGGTAACAAGGTGATTTATAATATCTCACAAATCGCGATAAGTTCAAATAATAATTTACAGCGAAGTAATCTTTAATATGCGAGTTATAATACTCAGTCAAATTTCAGAACACGGTCGGAGTCGTGAGACCCGCCACGAGATTTCAATATAAATCGAACGGTATTTCTTACAATGATCAGCGGTAATTAGCGGTAATCGACTACAGGGTAAAACTCGCGATCGGCGTACAATTTCGGAACACAGTTAGAGGCACGAGCTTCACGCGAATCTCGATATTAATCGAACGAAACTTGGTATAAAATTTGACGGTAAATTATGATACAAATATTCGAAAGTAACGAATAATGAATAGAATATAATAATTGAGTATACTTTTTGTATCGATTCAACGGCACACGTCTCTCTCCCAAAAATTTCGATATAAATCGAATTGGATTTTATACAATAATTCGTAATGACGAGCGACAATACATTCAATATTTATTAGAGGCTATTTGCCACGATAATCTCGAGGATATTAATGCTCGATTCAACGGTCTTATCGGTCTTATCTTTTATCCTTGGTAACAACACGGACTCAAAGCGATATAATTTTTAAATGAATGATAACGGTAAGATGTTTCGGCGGAGATTTCGCGTAGAATGATATTCTTGCGAAGCAGTTTTCCTCGTTTACGGTAACCCGTGCTCGCGAAGAAATTTTCCGCGTAAATCCCGCTTTTCGGTACGCGATACGGAACGGTCAAAATTTGCCACGTCATGCTAGGACTTAAATTTCGGCACGGAACGTAACGGTAACAATAAAAGCGATACAGAAACGAAACGGTATGATGCGGTACGGTACGGGACGATACAAATTTTACGATACGGCACGAGACTGTCAGCACGAACCCCCCGAGAGGGACAAATCCGACACCCGGGGACAGCTGGCGTCCGGTAATTAACGGTAAAAGTATACAGACTCAACGCGATAATTCGCACGGATATGACCGTCGCCAGGCGACGGTATTCCGAAGAGCGGTGACGCCAGCTGACTCGGGATGAACAAAATCGAGATGCTGACTGTGCGGCGGCTTACAATTTTTCGGCGTAGCGGCTTCCTCTGAGGGTCGTCTCCTCGGGGTTCGTTGGCGATGTGCACTTGCTCGAGGCTTACCAGACAGTGTCGATAGCGGAATGGGTCCGCGAGGCCCTCGATTCCCGCGCCGATTTCCGCGCATCTTGCTGATTTTCTTGGAAACGGAGGTCGTTTCTCCGCCCCCTTCAAGACTAGAGTTGTTGACAGTCGATTGCTCTTCCACAGGGGCCCAGAGCGAGGATCGGTAGCTTAACGGTAGCGACTCCTCCGTCCCTCTTCGGATTCGGCAGGCTGGTCAAGCCGTAACCTTGTCCATTTTAGGAGACTTCTTTCCTCCCAGTCTGCAGCCTGGGGATGATTGATCATAAATTCGCTGTCGTGATTGCTCTGAAAAATGCCGAGATTTATACAGTTTCGGTATATGATTAGCGGCGGCGCGGGATCTTGGTACCTGACCTTTTGCTTCCTGTGGTAACCCTGAGTCCCTCCTCTCTGTGGTGCCTTCGGTATCTTCCTCTTCACTCGGTATCTTACGGGATCTTCAGGTACACATATAGAGATAACGCACGCTCGCACAGTCGCCGCACTCTACGCACGCAACTCAAATCGATGCTGGAAAATTAATCTTAATTATCGGTCCCCCTCAGGCGCGAGGGACAACCCCGCGCTCGCGTTTTTCCCATCGGCGGACGTGCCGTGACGGAGCTCAAACGCGTTACGTCACAATATATATATACATATATACATATATACATATATACCTGGGTATATATATATACAGGGTGAGGCATTTATAGTGACGCGGGCGTATTTCTCGGAAACAAAGCGAGATATTAAAAAATGTTTCAGACGAAAGTTGTAGGGTTCCAAGGGGGACATAACACCGTGACCTTGGATTATTCTCGGAATGCGATTTTGAGGGTCATTTCGATGTCTACTTGATTTTTTTAAATGGGAGGGTGTACTTTTTCTTCCGGAAATGAAAAGAGCGTTCAATTTTGAGTCTAAAAGTACTAATACACTTATGACCTAAAATTGATAGTTGATGAGATATTTCAAAAATAAGACAACAGATATCCGTTCTCTACATTACCTGGGATCAACGACATAAACAACAATGAAAACAATCTGATGTTTTCATTTGTTTGATACATTTTCGAAAACGTTTTTCAAAAGAATCGAGGTAGAGTTTGTTTTTGTTTGGTTTGCGTCCGTGAGTTTGTTTTTGTTTGGTTTGCGTCGTGGTTGTTGCGAGGCAACAAAGCGTTGACAACGGAGGAGAGTTTGAAAGAAGAAGATCAGATCAGATTGTGAGATTCGGAATAGAAATTTTCACATTCAATTATTACTTTATTGATGATTACTTTAAAATCATGGATATCCGATATTCGGTTGCTGAAAAGATCGATATGATTTACATTTATGGTGAAGCACAGAAGAACGCTAGAATAGCATGCAACTTATACGCGGAACGATATCCTGAAAGAAGGCATCCATCCGCTAGCAGTTTTCAACGACTTGTGAGGTTGTTTTCAGAAACGGGGAGTGTTGCAATGAAAAAAAAACATCGAATGAGAACTGTTACTGGAGAAAATTCGGAAATCGCTGTATTAGCTGTCGTGGCCGATAATCCACAAGTAAGTTCCCGTCAAATTGAACGTGATTTGAGAATCTCTCAAAGAAGTGTTCTTCGAATACTGAAGCGCCACAAATTCCATCCATATCACATTTGTTTGCACCAAGAGCTTCATGGAGATGATTTTAGAAATCGTGTCGAATTTTGTCAATGGGCTCTACTGCAAATACAAGACAACAACTTTTTTAACATATTATTTTCTGATGAATCGACGTTTACTAATCATGGTCAAGTTAATCGACACAATATACATTACTGGGCATTAGAAAATCCAAGATGGTTACGGGAAGTAGAGCATCAACGGCAATGGAGTGTGAATGTTTGGTGTGGTATTCACCGAAATCGAATAATTGGACCGTACTTTATTGAAGGTGCGCTCAATGGACCGAAGTACAGAAACTTTTTAGACCAAGAACTACCAAAATTGCTAGAAGACATTCCTATCGCAGAACGGTTGAATATGTGGTATCAACACGATGGTTGTCCATCTCATTATGCAGCTACAGCTCGACAAATATTAGACAAATATTATCCTGATCGATGGATAGGACGTAGAGGACCTGTTAATTGGCCTGCCCGCTCTCCGGATCTCACTTCTCCAGACTTTTTCTTATGGGGATTCATAAAAGATAAGGTTTATCAAGAAGCATCGACTACACCTGAGAATATGCGTCAACGGATTATCAATGCCTGTGCGAGTATCGATGAAGATACTTTAATAAAAGTTCAGCATTCTTTTGAAAACCGTTTTCGAAAATGTATCGAAGTTAATAGTCATCATTTCGAACATTTACTGGAATAAAAATATTTAAGTTTTGAATAATAAGCCTACGTTTGCTTACATCAGATTGTTTTCATTGTTGTTTATGTCGTTGATCCCAGGTAATGTAGAGAACGGATATCTGTTGTCTTATTTTTGAAATATCTCATCAACTATCAATTTTAGGTCATAAGTGTATTAGTACTTTTAGACTCAAAATTGAACGCTCTTTTCATTTCCGGAAGAAAAAGTACACCCTCCCATTTAAAAAAATCAAGTAGACATCGAAATGACCCTCAAAATCGCATTCCGAGAATAATCCAAGGTCACGGTGTTATGTCCCCCTTGGAACCCTACAACTTTCGTCTGAAACATTTTTTAATATCTCGCTTTGTTTCCGAGAAATACGCCCGCGTCACTATAAATGCCTCACCCTGTATATATATATATATATATATATATATATATATATATATATATATATATACAGGGTCTACCAAAAGTGTGGAAACCCCTAAATATCTCGGAAAATATACGTTTTACAGAAAAGTGTTTCCAACAAAAGTTGTAGGGTTTAAGAAGATCTATATACTGATTCTATCAGTTTGACCTTGGATGGCGTCGTCAAGGTCAGGTCAAGGTCACATTGACTTTTTTAAATGACACCCCCTACATTTGATTGCATATTCTTATAGCTTAATTCAAGAGCTTTCCAAAACACTATAATAATGTTCATTTTTATTAAGTACTTTGCGAGTTATGAGGGTTGAAATAATTTCTTAATTTTACATAAACCATAAAATATCTAGTAAACCATTCATTTTTCGATTATCTTACCTTCATACTTTTATGTACAAAATAATGAAAGGAATCAATTGGTGTAAAGAAAACATACAGTTGTTTTTAAGAAAAAATATGGAATTGTTAATTGCAAATTACATATTTTTTCTTAGAAACAACTATGTGTTTTCTTTACACCAATTGATTCCTCTCATTAATTTGTACATAAAAGTATGAAGGTAAGATAATCGAAAAATGAATGGTTTACTAGATATTTTATGGTTTATGTAAAATTAAGAAATTATTTCAACCCTCATAACTCGCAAAGTACTTAATAAAAATGAACATTATTATAGTGTTTTGGAAAGCTCTTGAATTAAGCTATAAGAATATGCAATCAAATGTAGGGGGTGTCATTTAAAAAAGTCAATGTGACCTTGACCTGACCTTGACGACGCCATCCAAGGTCAAACTGATAGAATCAGTATATAGATCTTCTTAAACCCTACAACTTTTGTTGGAAACACTTTTCTGTAAAACGTATATTTTCCGAGATATTTAGGGGTTTCCACACTTTTGGTAGACCCTGTATATATATATACAGGGTCTACCAAAAGTGTGGAAACCCCTAAATATCTCGGAAAATATACGTTTTACAGAAAAGTGTTTCCAACAAAAGTTGTAGGGTTTAAGAAGATCTATATACTGATTCTATCAGTTTGACCTTGGATGGCGTCGTCAAGGTCAGGTCAAGGTCACATTGACTTTTTTAAATGACACCCCCTACATTTGATTGCATATTCTTATAGCTTAATTCAAGAGCTTTCCAAAACACTATAATAATGTTCATTTTTATTAAGTACTTTGCGAGTTATGAGGGTTGAATGATAGAGTAGCGCCGGTATTAACATTATCCAAGGTGTACTACATGGAGGTTACTCGCTCGGATTTGCATCTGTTGTGTGTGTGATCCAGCTAACTAAGGCAAGATCGATTCCTCAACATATCCTCATATTTCGCTGAAGTCAAATTGCCAAAAAATTGCTCCATAAAACGTGTATGAAACGTCTCGTTAGTTCCTTCATTTACCGCTATGTGACGCACTACATGCAGTCTAACTCGCATTTAAAATTCAACTAAGAATGTATAAAGCTATCAAAGAACGAGCACCTTCTAACTTCAGCTTTGAGCAAGCAGAAATTAATTGTTATCGTCCAAATACAACGTACGATTAATTAAAATTAAACGTTTTAAAAATGGCTGGCGACTTGTCGGAACGTGAAAGAATCACTATCCTCATGATGCGTGGATGGGGTGATAACGAAAGATCGTTCTCTGATGTCGTTCGATTATTTAATGACACGTATCCGAACCGTCGAATTAATAAGTCCACTGTGTTAAAAACAATAGAACGTTTTAGACAAACTGGTAGCGTAAGAAATCGCTCTAAGTCAGGAAGACCATTGTCTGCAACCAACGAAGAAAAACAACTTGATGTTCTGCAGACATTTATTGAAGATCCCAATTCTAGTGTTCAGAGAGTCGCTCAAACTCACGATATTGCTCCCATGTCGGTTTGGAGAATTTTAAAGAAGAACAAGTTCCATCCATATAAATTGCAATACGTTCAAGAATTGCAAAACGGAGATGAGGAGCGTCGTATACATTTCTGTGAAAGAATGATGGCACTAATAGATGTCCGGCCCATCTTCCCTTATCAAATTGTTTTCACAGACGAGGCAACTTTTACCTTAACGGGAGAAGTTAATAATCAAAATTTTCGTTTCTGGTCAGATGAGAATCCGAATTGGGTGCGGGAAACTCACACACAACATCCACAAAAAATAAATGTATGGTGCGGAATAATAGATGGCTATTTAATAGGGCCGTTTTTTTTTGAAGAATATTTGAACGCTCAAAGGTATGAGAGATTACTTGTTGATCAAATAATTCCAGCCATACAGAATACTTTTCCAAATAATTTCCAAGAAATATGGTTTCAGCATGATGGAGCTCCTGCTCATTTTGGTGCAGGACCACGTCGTATTTTAAATGAGACTTTTCCGCTACGGTGGATAGGAAGAAGGAACGGAAATGAGGGAGGAGAGGATTGGCCACCTCGGTTACCAGATCTAACTCCTCTTGATTATTATCTATGGAGATATCTGAAGAGTAAGGTTTACAGAACAAAACCTAAAACCATTCACGAATTGATACAGCGAATAAGGGATGAAATGGCTTTGATACCTTTTGAAACGAATCGTAAAGTCATTTCTACATTCTACCAAAGATTAGCATATTGTCAGGAAGTAAATGGCAGCCACTTTCAGCATTTAACACTTTAACACATTGAAACACATTTGCAATCGTTTGGTGCAACCTAACCTGATCTCTGTATACACGCACCGCACGCACGCACACGCACACATTTCGAACAATTATTATGATAAATGAGCATCCACAAATTTATTTACTGTTTACTATGTCGATTGCTTTCCAGGTCTTTAAATGCTCGATTGTAATTTGGTTGGGTCTTTGCTTTTGCTGACTGGATCCACGACCGATCTTGCCTTAGTTAGCTGGATCACACACACAACAGATGCAAATCCGAGCGAGTAACCTCCATGTAGTACACCTTGGATAATGTTAATACCGGCGCTACTCTATCATTCAACCCTCATAACTCGCAAAGTACTTAATAAAAATGAACATTATTATAGTGTTTTGGAAAGCTCTTGAATTAAGCTATAAGAATATGCAATCAAATGTAGGGGGTGTCATTTAAAAAAGTCAATGTGACCTTGACCTGACCTTGACGACGCCATCCAAGGTCAAACTGATAGAATCAGTATATAGATCTTCTTAAACCCTACAACTTTTGTTGGAAACACTTTTCTGTAAAACGTATATTTTCCGAGATATTTAGGGGTTTCCACACTTTTGGTAGACCCTGTATATACAGGGTGTCCCATTGACACATCGAAATATCTCGTAAAGTCTAAAAGATACGAAAAAATGTTTCAGACGAAAGTTGTATGGTTTCAAGGGGGACATAAGATGGTGTCATTAGTTTGATCTTGAAGAGCCACCTGAAGGTCACATGAAGGTCAGCTCCAACTTTTTAAATGGGACACCCTATATGCTTTTGCATATTCTTGTAGCTCATCTAAAGAGCTTTCCAAACACTATAATTAAGTTAGTTTTCATTAAGTACTTTCCGAGTTATGAGACTTGAAATCATTCCTTAATTTTAATAAATCATAAAATATCTTGTAAAATATTCATTTTTCGATTATCTTACCTTAATACTTTTGTGCACAAAATAATGAGAGGAATCAATTGGTGTAAAGAAAAAACATAATTGTTTTAAAAAAAAATATGTAATTTGCAATTAATAATTCCATATTTTTTCTTAAAAACAACTGTGTTTTCTTTACACCAATTGATTCCTCTCATTATTTTGTACATAAAAGTATTAATGTAAGATAATCGAAAAATGAATATTTTACTAGGTATTTTACGGTTTATGTAAAATTAAGAAATGATTTCAAGCCTCATAACTCGAAAAGTATTTAATGAAAACTAACTTAATTATAGTGTTTTAGAAAGCTCTCGAGATGAGCTACAAGAATATGCAAAGGCATATAGAGTCTCCCATTTAAAAAGTTGGAGGTAACCTTCACGTGACCTTCAGGTGGCTCTTCAAGATCAAGCTAATGACACCATCTTATGTCTCCCTTGAAACCATACAACTTTTGTCTGAAACATTTTTTCGTATCTTTTAGACTTTACGAGATATTTCGATGTGTCAAGTTAAATGGGACACCCTATATATAATTATACCTATATATATATATATATATATATATATATATATATATATATATATATATATATTATAATTTGTTTTATTTTTCAGAAAATAAAATTAAAAAAAGAGGTGGCAGGAAGGCTCGTGCCTGCTGGTATACCCAGCGCGGCAAGGGCATGTCTGGCGGTCAAGGAGGCGACCGAGGCCGAGGAGGTGGCTGGGCCCGAAGAGGCGCCGGGATCCGAGGAGGCGGCTGGGCCCGAGGAGACCGAGGAGGCGGCTGGGCCCGAGGAGACCGAGGAGGCGGTTGGGGCCGAGAAACCGTCATAAAAAATTATTATTATTATTGATGTAATATTATCAATAAATAATAAAAAATAATTAATAATTTATAGAATATTTATTTATCCAATATTTTATTCCTTTTATCCTTTATTCCTAGATATTTTTTTCTCCTTCTTCTATATATGAATACAATGGTATAATAGGGTTCTAGGCGAAGATCCACATAAAAAAATCTAACACGCCATTGGTGATACCCCGTGGGTGGTGTGGAAAATCTCCATACTCATTGAATTTTTTTATTTTATTATTTTAAATGTATATTTATAGAGAAAACAAGTTAAATTACTATACTAAATAGTTTTATAATATATTTTTGTAATATAATTAGTACATATTTATATTTGTACATATATTTGTATAATATATTTGTAATGTATATATATATATATATATACAGGGTCTACCAAAAGTGTGGAAACCCCTAAATATCTCGGAAAATATACGTTTTACAGAAAAGTGTTTCCAACAAAAGTTGTAAGGTTTAAGAAGATCTATATACTGATTCTATCAGTTTGACCTTGGATGGCGTCGTCAAGGTCAGGTCAAGGTCACATTGACTTTTTTAAATGACACCCCCTACATTTGATTGCATATTCTTATAGCTTAATTCAAGAGCTTTCCAAAACACTATAATAATGTTCATTTTTATTAAGTACTTTGCGAGTTATGAGGGTTGAAATAATTTCTTAATTTTACATAAACCATAAAATATCTAGTAAACCATTCATTTTTCGATTATCTTACCTTTATACTTTTATGTACAAAATAATGAAAGGAATCAATTGGTGTAAAGAAAACATACAGTTGTTTTTAAGAAAAAATATGGAATTGTTAATTGCAAATTACATATTTTTTCTTAGAAACAACTATGTGTTTTCTTTACACCAATTGATTCCTCTCATTAATTTGTACATAAAAGTATGAAGGTAAGATAATCGAAAAATGAATGGTTTACTAGATATTTTATGGTTTATGTAAAATTAAGAAATTATTTCAACCCTCATAACTCGCAAAGTACTTAATAAAAATGAACATTATTATAGTGTTTTGGAAAGCTCTTGAATTAAGCTATAAGAATATGCAATCAAATGTAGGGGGTGTCATTTAAAAAAGTCAATGTGACCTTGACCTGACCTTGACGACGCCATCCAAGGTCAAACTGATAGAATCAGTATATAGATCTTCTTAAACCTTACAACTTTTGTTGGAAACACTTTTCTGTAAAACGTATATTTTCCGAGATATTTAGGGGTTTCCACACTTTTGGTAGACCCTGTATATATATATATATATATACATATCATTATGTACAATAGCAAGTTTACATGTAAACATTTCCTACAAGTAAATTTTTTTTCGTTATATGCCGTTATTATATCAAACATCCTATGTACATATTCGAAAAACAGAATAAAATCAGAGCTGTAGTAATTATTATTTCTCGTTTATGCGCCAATAATATCTATTACGCGCATGACCTAGCAGATCGCGCGCATCGCGTACTACTATACATACATTGTTCGTGATAATAACGCGAGAAAACGTGTTACTCGTTGCGACGTGTCTACAGAGTATACGTGTAGTGAAGTGTTGTAATAGTATTTTTTGTTAGTGTTTTTACCTTTAGACGAAGTGACAGTGATGGGAAAGAAGTATAATGAGAAATGTTTGCCTCTCACTCGCCGCAGAGTTTCATTCAAGAAAGGATGGATAAAAAGGTTAGTTAACAAAATTTTATATACTATACAGAGCTTGAGTTCGGCAAAGCAAATCTGGAACTTCTTTTGACATATTCTGTCTTTTATTTATTGCAAAAAGAAAAATAGAGTAAAGTAAGAGAGCATTGCAACGTCTCAGATTTGCTTTGTCGATTGCAGGCAGATTATCTCAACGAATTCCAAGCTTTGAGTGCGTAAAGATTAAAATCAAATAATGTATTAATAATTTTTGCAAATGTGCTCATTTTTGTTTTATTTATAATTTTGCTATATTGGTATATTCATTGTAAAATAGGTACATATTTTGAGAATTTTGATTTACTGTACAAAATTTTATATTTTGTAATATTTATTTCTATGATACTTATTTCTATGATACTTTTCGATAAATTTTATTACTGTTAAACATTTTTTGTTTAGATTATTATGAAATAAATATATAATAAAGAAAAAAGTTTCCTAAAATAAAATTATAAAATTATAAATAAACTATCCTGCTTACTTTTATTTGCTTATATTTACATCTCTCTTGTTCTATTACGAATTATATTTCAGTTATTACTCTTCAAAAATCTACATATGAATTCATTACACCTGTGACAATATATCGCGTACATATTGAATATACTAGTCTTTTTGTGATTTTTTACAACACAAAGAAAAAATGAGTAAATCTGTAAATTATTTTTTTCTTAGCTATTCGATCTTCTTTACACACCCAAAGTTCTGATATTTCACGCTGTATAAAATTTGTGTTAATTTTTGTGTTCTTTTTTATAAAAATTTGATATATAATAACATTTAATTATATAAATAATTTATTATATTTATATAATATTTATTATATTTATTATATTTATTATTTAAAATGTTAAAATCACAAAAATTTTTTAAATTAATTTCATAAATTAAATAAAATTATTATAAATTATTATAATTATAAATGAAATTTAAATTGTTTTTTAAATTAATTACATGTTTTTAAATTTTTTTATTCCTCATATATATATATATATATATATATATATGATTGTTTTATAATTATTATATTAAAAAAAATTTTTATTGTAATATATTTTACAGAGTTTTCCACAAATTCGGAAATATTCCGAAAATAAAACCTTTTACAAAAAAATGTTTTAAATAAAAGTTATTTGGTTCGAAGGGGACTATAAAATGGGGTCGTTCGTTTAATTAATTGTCATATCTTTATTTATTAAAATGGAACAACCAATTCACTGCATTGTCTTATAGTTCACTTTTAGAGCTTTTGAAAACACGATCATGAAATAAAAATTTTTTGAGTTATAAGACTAGTTATAAGGCTTCTACCATTTAGATCTGTTATATAAAATATTTTTTATATATAGGGTGTCCCGTTTTAATCCTTCGATAATTGAAGATCGCATAAAGTCACCTTTAATTTTTTAAATAAAACCCATTATCTTTCATGACATATTTTTATAGAATTCATATTTTTCTTTGATAACTGTGTGTTTTTTTACACTAGTTGATTTGTGTAATTATTCTGTGCATAAAAGTATTAGGGTAAGATTATCGGAAAATTAATTTTTTTATGAGATATTTTGTATCTTATGTCAAAATACTAAAACTACCCATCCAGTCGAATATCTCGAAAATCAAGCCCGAGAGAGAAAAATGTTTTAGACAAAAGTTGTCTGGTTAGTAACGCATTACGTAGCAATATTAATATGACCTTGAAAGTGTTGTCAAGGTATTGTAAAAATTGTATTTAAATTTTGTGGAAAGCTACTTTTTATTGCATATTCTTGTAGCTTATCTAGATAGTTTTCAACACACTATAATAAAATATTTTTTCATTGTATTTTTCGAATTATAAGACTTCAAAGTTTCAGTATTTTGACATAAGATACAAAATATCTCACAAAAAAATTAATTTTCCGATAATCTTACCCTAGTACTTTTATGCACAGAATAATTACACAAATCAATTGGTGTAAAAAACACACAGTTATCAAAGAAAGATATAAATTCTATAAAAATATGTAATGAAAAATAGTGGGTTTTATTTAAAAAATTAGATGACTTTATGCGATCTTCAAGCAATTATCCAAAAATAAACCAATAGTACTATCATATATTCTCCTTCAATCATATAACTTTTCTCAGAAAAAATTTTTTTATTTTTTTCATATTTTTTTTTATTTATCTGAGGCAATTAAAATAAAACACTTTGAATAATATTAAAATATAAAGTTTTATACATTATACATAATTTTATATATTTGAATTAATTGAAAACAGAATGATTTATGCATTTCATTTATGATAGAGTGACGAGATTATTAATAAAAAAGGATATTTATATCAAAATAAATAAAATTAACAACATTGAACATTGATGTGTAATATATAATCAGAAATGCATAAATCTTTCTTGTATTTTTTCAGCTATCTTAAAAACATAAAATCTCTGAAAATAATTTATATTAAAAAATTGTTTTATTTATATATAACAAAATTATAGAGTATTAGCGTAGTAGTGTAGTAATATAAATATAGAGTAGTGTAGTAATATAAATATAGAGTAGTGTAGTAATATAAGTATAGAATAGTAGTGTAGTAGTGTAGTAATATAAATTGTAGTTTTACTATTGCAGTAATTAGTACCAGAGGCGATCTATTCGTGTGCTGGTTATATAAAATCCAGAGGCGGTCTATTCGTGTGCTGGTAACTTTTTTATTCCAGAAACGGTGTGCATGTGCGTTCTGGTTATTGAAAAAATTTTATCCAGAGGCGATGTATTCGTGTGCTGGTTATAAAAAATCCAGAGGCGATCTATTCGTGTGCTGGTTATAACAAATCCAGAAGCGATCTATTCGTGTGCTGGTAACTTTTTTTATTCCAGAAACGGTGTGCATGTGCGTTCTGGTCATTGAAAAAATTTTATCCAGAGGCGATGTATTCGTGTGCTGGTTATAAAAAATCCAGAGGCGATCTATTCGTGTGCTGGTAACTTTAAAAAATATAACACTACATGCGATTTGCATGTGCACTAATTAGTATTTATATTGTCAAAATATTATCTATTTTATCAATAATAAATTATTTTAATTATTATTTATCTAAGTAATTTATTTTTTAATAGTACAAGTGAATAAAGATTTAAACAAACGACTGTACTTTTTCAGAGATTTTATATTTTCAAGAATATTTTAATATTTTTATAAAAATATTTTACAAAAGACTAATCTATTAATTTTTCTTTGCAGGCAAAAGTTATTAGTGGATCAGAAGAGAGAGCAAGACATAAAAAACTTGTTGTCGGAGATGTGCCAAATTGTTAGCAATGAATTTATCGATTTTGAGAAATCCGTTGTATTTCCCAATACGATGAATTCAAAAGCTTTTGAAACAGAACCGAACTATAATACAGGTATGTATAATGTCGAACAAGATGTTCGATTTTTAAAAAATAGCGAATTAATTGACTCGAGAAGCATTGAAGATGTTAGCAATGAATCCGTCAACTTAAAAAAGTCGGTAGAGTCATTTCCCGATATGACTGATTCAAATATCTCAACAATGCAATGTCACGAGTCAAATACAAATATGTATGTCGAACAAGATATTCGATGTTTTAAAAATAATGACGAATCAATTGACGAATCAATTGACTTGAGAAATGTTGAGGCTATTAGCGATAAAGCCATCAATTTTGAAAAATCGGTACAACTATTTACCGATATGAGGGAATCGAAAATGCTATATCAGGAATCAAATACAGGTATGTCCCCACACAGCACATGTAAATTCCGAGAATGTTCTGAGAATATCACAAAAGTATATTGCGTATGTTCTAGGAACATTCGAAATACATACTGCGATATACTGAGTATGTACTAAGAATGCTACTATGTCCGATTTTTCCTACTTCTCAGTACATACTGAAAATATCTTTTAGTATATAATAAGTATATCTATAGAATGTCTTGAGTATGACATTGGTATATACATAATATGTACTTATAATGTACTAATAATATACTCAAGATATTCTATAGATTAACTTATATTTTATATATAAATATAAATGATATATGTTACCGTAAACACCCCATATCCGTTTTTTCATACTTACTAGTAAAAATATGCAAATTTTGACTACTAATAATAAGTATACAGAAAAACAGATTTTGAATGTTTACAGTACATATATATAATCCATTTATATTTATATACTATATATATAAATGGATTATAGGTGTAAAATATTGACATTTTGTTCACATATAAAATCTTTTTATTCAAATTTCTTAAATGCTTAAGAACAACTCATACTGCAACAGTATGAGTACGTGAAGATACGTGAAGAACAACAATCTGCAACAGTATGAACCTCATAACCATTTTGTCTCAAGTCAATAGCTGTATTTTCTACGCAGACATGTGTTTCGACGCCTATGAGTATAATGGAGTCTGGTTTTTTTCCAAATATGTTATAATATTGCACATATATACATATTAATAAAAGAAAACTTATTAGAACAAAATTGTGCATAATTTGAAAAATGAATAAATCTAAAAAAAACCTACTTAAATTTGAAAAATGAATAAATCTAAAAGAATATCTACTTAAAATAAAAAGGATGGATAATCATCATTATAAACGTTATCAACAATAACTCAAAACAAATTATAAATTATAAAGATTCAAGAAAAGACAAGAAAAACTCAACGAAGTACTAGTTTAATCCTTTTCACTATTCAATGTTTGTCTCTGCATACGCTCTTTGGCATGAGCCAACCATATTTTATTGGAGCTGAAATCTGTTCATCTGTAGCATTAATGTGCAATTTTCTTACTGCACCTGAAAAAGTTTTTAAAATTGTTTGTGAATTATTGATAAATAAAATTTCTTTAATTTTTTTTTATTTTTAAGTTATAAAAATTGAAAAAAAATTTCGACTTGATTTCTACAATATATCTATACAGATGAGCGTTTAAACCTATTAATATATAATAAAACAATTGAAACATTTCTAAGTAATTTAATAAATAAATAAGTTATAAATATTTGTAAATATATTTTTTTGATTTGTGCAGAAATTATACAGCATCTAATAATAAAATAGAAAAATTGTTTTTAATTTTACTTACTCATAATAACTTTGCATATGTGCAATTTGGAAAAATTTTCTTCTTTTTTGCTCCGTACCAACTATAATTTACGGCCAGTTCATTTGCAAAAATTATTTTCATAAGACGTATACAAGAAGTCCTCAGATCCTGGCATGTAACATGGACTAATTGTTTAACCTAAAATTGTTACAAAGAATGGAATTATTAAATATATAGATATTATAAGAAACTTTTATATAATAAATTATCTATTCACATGTAAAAATACTGTAAATATATATCAATTTAATTATTCTAAAAATTATATAATATTTTAATAAAAAGTCTACGAAACTTATTAAAACATCTTTAAAAGACATGATATAATTTAAAAAATAATATATAAAATTGCTAATGAGAGCAAAAGTTATAAATGTAAAAAAAATTTAATAATATTCAGATATTTATTAAATGATAAATGTTTCAGCCCATTTCCGACCATTCTCTTTATAAAATAATTTAAATTAAAAAATTAAACAAAAATATATAATTATCAAACGACATACTTTTATACCAGCATGCACCGAGATTTTTACTATATACTATTTTCTAACATATGTAAATAATCGTGTTACTTTCTTTAATGCTAATTAATTGTAAAATTAACGCTTGTGTTCTGACTTCATATTCAATATAATTATATATTTTTTTATTTCTAGATTAAATATTGTTTTTGAGAGTGGCCCAAAAACATTTATCATTAAACAAATACCTGAATATTAATTATTCTTTTTATTATTTAACATCCATTAACAATTGTGTGACTCTCATTAGTCGTTTTATATTATTTTTGAATTTATTAGATTTTTCTTATTTTTGTATATAATTTCATATTGTAACGTTAAAATACACAAGACAATTAACTTACCATTTCATTTCGATATAATGAATCATTATTTAATTTGTTTTCCATTGATTGTAAATCAGTTTCAGTTTTTAACGGTAAATCTTGATAGATATCTATTGTTTCTTTTTCTTTGGCTTCAAAAGTGTCGATTGAAATTTTCTTTAGAATAAGTTTTTGACATCTTTCTATAGAGTTTAGTTTTAATTCTAAACTTATAAGTTTCTGGATGACAAATGTTCGTACGGTTAGATCTATAAAAAATACTCAAAACATTTTGATTATATTTATAAATTATATTCTAACACAGCATGTATTTTTCAAAAAAATGTAAGAATAGAGGAACAGGACGTTCTCTAAACCCATTTTTCAATATATGTACTATTAAAGATATATGTACAGATAAAATATTAAATATAAAAAAGTAAAATACATATGTGTGATGTAAGATGTATAAAAATAAAATATAAATCTAATAATATATTAAAAAATATAAAAATGGTGTTAGAAAAATGTTAGGAAAAATAGTTCAAAGAATAAATGTGTGGGTGTGTATATACTATATAATTCTGAACTCATAATCAGTAATTGAAATAGAAATAAGAATTATACATATACACTAAAATATATTTATATATATATATATATATATATATATATATATATTATATATACCGGGTGAGTTTCTTAACCTGAGACTGCAAAAATATCTGAAAAACTAAGGCTTCGTATCAAAAAATGTTCCTACAAAAGTTGTATGGCTGCAAAGGGGCCATAAGATAGTACAATGATTTTACCTTAAATTAGTCAGTTGAAGGTCATGTGAAGGTTCCGTCAATTTCTTAAATAGAAACTACCTATTTTTCATTGCATATTCTTGTGCTTATCTCAAGAGCTTTCCAAACCTATAATAAGTATTTTTTCATTATAGGGTTTTGGAAAGCTCTTGAGATAAGCTACAAGATTGCAATGAAAAATAGGTGGTTCTATTTAAAGAAATTGACGGTGACCTTCACCACCTCAACTGACTATCAAGATCCAAATCATTGTCACTATCTTATGGCCCCCTTACAGCCATTACAACTTTTGTAGAAACAATTTTTTTGATAGAAGCTCTTAGTTTTTCAGATATTTTGCAGTCTCAAGTTAAAAAACTACCCGGTATATAATCGTAACTAAAATAAATGAAATTATGTGCATATACTTGCTTATTAATCAAGAATTTGATGATGATGCCTTGTTTTCAATTGAATTGGCATGTTTGCATTAACTTCATCGACTTCATCAACAATTGTTCGCGGATCATCAGCACATTTCCATTGCAATGCAGAGCTAAAAAATACGTCGTTATATATCCAGCATAAGTTTTGAAATTGAAAAAATACTAAAAAAATATTATTTTTTAAAAATATTATATTTTTAAAATATATAAAAAAATTATCATAACAAAAGTAAATGAAATTGTGCATGTACCTTGCTTATGAATTGATAAATTTGCGATGTTTTAATTTTCTAGATTGAATTGGAAATTGTTCGGGATCGCGCTTTTCGATTCGCGAATTTTGTAAGCCGGGTAAGCGCGATTGAACTTTGCGGCAGGGGTATCGCAAGCTCTCTCAGTGCGTGAATCGGTAAGAAATACTTGATAGGAATGAAATGATCTGCAGTGCGACTTAATGTGTTACAGTAAGACCGGTGAGCGAATTACTGTCCGTTTATTGTTAAAGTCACAAAAATGATACACGTTTTGCTGGTCTCAAGACGCGATGTAGGGTGAGAGCGCACCACTACGCGGATCGCGTGAGAGCGAGCGAGACAGCTATCGATCAGCTGTTAGCGAGATCGAGCGAGACGGCGCTATATCGGCCGTTCGCTTGAGAGCGAGCGAGACGGCGCTCTATCGCCGTTCGCGTGAGAGCGAGCGAGACGGCGCTCTATCAGCCGTCGCGTGAGAGCCGAGCGAACGGCGCTATCGGCCGTTCGCGTGAGCGCGAGTGAGACGGCGTTATAATCGGCCGTTCGCGTGAGAGCGAGCGAGACGGCGCTATATCGCCGTTCGCGTGGAGTGAGCGAGACGGCGTTATGCCGCTCGATAAGCGTGAGCAGACCGCACTATACACGTCAGTCGCTGGTCCGATATAGATAGATGAATATTGCTATCTGCGAATACGCGAACCGCACTGTTCACGACTTGACACAATGCGAGAGAGACGGCGTTATGCCGCTCGTACTAGAAGTTCGAGCGAGACCGCACTATACACGTCGGTTCGCCACGAATGCGAGAGAGACGGCGTTATGCCGCTCTTACTAGAGTTCGAGCGAGACCGCACTATACACGTCGGTTCGCCACGAATGCGAGAGAGACGGCGTTATGCCTTCGTTACTAGAGTTCGAGCGAGACCGCACTATACACGTCGGTTCGCCACGAATGCGAGAGAGACGCGTTATGCCGCTCGTACTAGAGTTCGAGCGAGACCGCACTATACACGTCGGTTCGCCCATGTTGAGATAGATAGCTGACTTGTGGCTATCTATGCATACGCGAAACCGCACTGTTCACGGCTCGCCACGAATGCGAGAGAGACGGCGTTATGCCGCTCGTACTAGAGTTCGAGCGAGACCGCACTATACACGACTCGCCACGAATGCGAGAGAGACGGCGTTATGCTGTTCGTACTAGAGTTCGAGCGAGACCGCACTATACACGTCGGTTCGCCCAATTTTGAGATAGATAGCTGACTTGTGGCTATCTATGCATACGCGAAACCGCACTGTTCACGGCTCGCCACGAATGCGAGAGAGACGG